>NC_080383.1:16747720-17047720 GCF_014773155.1 Arachis stenosperma | reverse complement strand
TTGCATATCTCATGGTAAGGCATATGTGGGAATGTGTTAGAAGTACAAAAAATGCTAACCTTCCCTATGGCATATTTCTTACCTGCATCTTTGAATACTTCAATGTTGATCTAATTAATGAAGATGTAGAGAATAAAGTTTCATCAATTAAAGGAGGAGGAGTTTCAGGTACTATGAAAGGCACCAAAGAAAAACGGTCAATGCCCTCTGACAGTGATCTTGAGAGCCGCCCAGCCGAGCCGTCCAAGGTGGCAGAATCAATCAAGGAGGTCCTCACTGAGTTTTCTAACATGTCCAAATTGATGGTGCAATCTTACAAGGCCGCTCGTAAGCAAGCATACGAAAATGAAAAAGCTTGGACAAAGTGCCAAGAAAGAGTAGGTTTGATGCTTCAGAATCTTGAAGAAGAGATGGGGGCTGCCGATAAGGATGATGAATCTGGATCTGAGTACAACCTTTCTGATGATTGACTTATTTGTCTCTTGTTGAATTCTGGTCCTGTTTGGTTTATTTTAGTACTTTGTAGGCTGTTTGGATACTCTAGACCTCTGTTATTTTGTTACACTCTTGGATATTTTAGCTTTGGTTATACTTGTGTGTGTTTCATTGTCACTTTTTGCAAGTTTTTCTTTAATGACAAAAGGGGGAGGAAAGCTAGAAAAATTAAAAAGTTGAAAGAAACAGGGGCTGAAATCTTTTGTGATTGATGATCACCCATGTACACAAACTCCTTGTTCCAATTTGATTATGATTTGTTTTGTTAAAATTTGGAACTTAGTTATTTTAATAATCCCTTTATAATTTGATATGTGAATGAATGCTGGATAATTTTTTTGTGCTCTGATATGATTATGTTTGATTAAAAATGTTTTCTTTGCTATAAATTGATAATTATTTTGCTTTGATATGATGGCTGGAAAATGTTGTTTATTTAATCAAATGATTTGGCAGCAAATTTTTGGAAATTATCAAATGTGGTTTTTTTTTTTTTTTGTACCTTGTACTCAAAACATTTTTTATTGTTATTGAGCAGAAAATCATTTAAATGATAATAAATTAGTTTTGTTTATCACTTCACCTCTGCTCATAAATCAAACCATTCAACATTTCAAAATTTCATATGTTGAATACATAGTTGCCTTAAGCTTGATTTTAAAAGGTTACAGGTAAAATTTTCCTTGGTAAAATGGCATATATTTAGGAAGAGCCAAGTAACTATTAGAAAGGGGGAGGAATACTAATCTTTAAAGGGAGTACTTTTTAATACTTACTCTTACCATTTCAATTTTTAATAATGTTTGTCATCAAGGGGGAGATTGATGAGTTTGAAAAACTCTAAATTAAATTAGTGATGACTAAACATTATTAATATGATTAATTACAAATTTATTAATTTGATTTTGATTCATATGTGTTAATTAAATAACTTTGCTGTGCAGATTTTACTATTGGGCCGAAAAATAGCAAGCCCAATATGTTAAAAGAGAATCAGCCTTGGTTATAAAAATGTTAAATGTTGTGGCTGAATTGTTATTACTCTTGTTGGGCCAAATTTAATTATTAGCCCAAATCAACTTTAAAGAAAAGATCCACTAGATTGGTCCGAAATCAAAGAAAAAGAAAATGGGGCACAATATTTTTTTACTCATTTAACATGATCCATTTTCTTTAAACTGTTGCATGCTTCCAACGGATTTCACATCCTTTACTTGGTGGAATTCAAATTTTTATTAAGAGGAGTTAATGCAGACATTGGAACTATGAAAGAGAAAGAAAAATTGATTTGATGGCAACTTAATGATGATCCACGCCACTCAAAGAAAGAGGGAAATAAAATTAATTCATTTGTTCAAATCCATTGAATACTTTTCTTTCTACTCTCTCTTCTCTCTGAAACTTTCGGTTACTTCTCTGTCAGAAAGAAAAATGAAGAAACAAGCCATCAGAGAAAGAAGTGATGAAGCTAGGCATAAGCAAATAGCCATTGTGATGATGGCATCAAGAAAAAGAAAATCTGAAGTATGGAGTGGCTAAGATCTTTACCACAAAAGGTAAGATGTGGCGAAGTAAGCTTAAGCTCTTCATAACCTAAAATGGAAGAAGATCCATTCAGTCAGAGGAAGAAGATCCTTGGAGGCATGACTCGTCTCTACTTTTGATCAACCACCACAGGAGGTAGCTACAGTAGCTACGTGATGGAAGAGGCAGAAGTTAGAGTAGATGGATCTATCATCATCAAGAACGCATCAAGGGCTAGGAATCTTTCTTGGAGTGCAAGTCAAGATGGAAGGCTCGGATTGATGAAGCTTGGTGACAAGGGAAGACATAGAGGTAATTGCATGTTGGATTTTATATTCGGTTATCTCTAATCTCTCTCTGGCCGAACCGGTTTTTTGGTTTGAAGAAGAAAAAGATTAGCTTGGTTCAACAGTTTCAACCGTGGAGGCTTCCCCTTCTATAAATAAGGGAGAACAGCCAGGGCTTGAAGCAAGGAAAAGAGTGAAAGCACAGTGTTCTCATAGCTACCTAAACTAACAGAAGTTCTTCTCCTTCAATGTTTTTTATTTTGTATTTTTCTGTTAAATTTTGTCTGTCTTGAGTCTCATGAAAAAAGGCAAACAGTGAGGTTTGTAAGAAAAGCCATAGAGCGAAAAAAGGCAGAGTGCACAAAATTAAAAGAAAAAGCCATAGATGTTCTTAGAGGTACTTTGTATATCTGTGTTGTATTTCATGATTCTGTGGAAATTTCCTTTCAAGTTGAATTAGCACTTAGCAGTTGAAAGCTTGGTGAGTTACCAAGTCAAGTTTAGTTTTTGGGTTAGATTCTGGACTTGTCCCAGATAGGAAGGGTAGTTCCTAGGGAGAATTAGTATATGTAATCATGATTATAGTGAAATTTCATCATTATTGTGATGGAGACTAGATGTAGGCTGTATTACACTTAGCAGCTAAATCAGGATACATCTTGGTGTGATTTTCTCTCTATTTTACTCCATTTCTGATTCTGTTGCATAGGAGACAAAACTGAAAAATATCTCCTGACTGGTTACGAGACAAAAAGAAAAAATCTCTTGACTAGACATGAAACAAAAACAAAAATATCTCCTCAAGTGTTCTAAAAACAGCAAGTACTACTAAGCGAAAAGGGGGCTAAGATTCAATTCCCCTTCTCTTAGCCACTGATAAACATCATAATGAATGTTACACTTAAATATAATGAAGGGGATATATAACATATAATGCTTATTAAAACAAAGTTGATGGATGCATATGCAGGACCCTCAAATGTTTTCTATATAAATTCAAATTAAGAAATAGCTGCACTTAATGATAAGCTTGCACAAAATAATAAAAGCTAGAATTTAACTAGCTAATCTGACTTAATAAGTTGCATTGATTCATTATATATTATGCAAGAACTAGCAAATATTATTGTTATATTTAAAGATTGTATCATTATTTCAAAACATTATCTAGCTACTTCCAAACTTTTTAATAATGGAATTGTATTATTTTACTCTGATCATCAACATCTAATAAATAATATTACAAAGAGGTTATAATAACATTCTATTATAATATATAAAAAGTCTCCAAATAAATATTATAGTTGTAAGTTGATAACACTAAAATTTTTAAGGTCTTTTGTTATAAATTTGTTATGTTAATATTAAACTAATATATAAAAGGAGAGACCAACTTAACGTGTGTTATAGTAAACTTATGATGCCGAAGTTCTTAAATTTTCTATAAATTTGTCATGTCAAACCTCAACTTTTCTTTTAAATTATTTTCTCTCACTTATTATAACATAGAGAATAAAATTTATATAACTAACCTCTTATAATTTCTCACATTAAATTCTTATAGAAAATGTTAATTCATGTACAAGGTCATGCATGATTGTATAAAACTATAAAAGAAGAAAATAAAAATAATGTTATCTTGAGTTAATAATGACACCTAATTCTAAGGTTTTTTTATCTCTCATGTCAACACTAAATTTAGTTTTTAACTGCATAGAAAAAAATCTATCTATATAGTTATATTTATAATATAATAGAGAACATCATCTATCTAGCTTATAAGAACTAAAAAATTATTTAGATAATTTTTTAATTTTCAATTGGGCTTAAGAGGATTTAAATTGGCCAATTTAGGTTAATTGGCTAAAAATTTAAAGTTGTCAATTTAAAAGTTTGCAGATAAAATTTGAATTTAGTAAATTATTTGGAGTTTAAAAATATAATTATTTTTTTTAGTAAATACTGTTATCATAATTAACTATACACACTTGAATCAGGTACTTCCAATACACAAAAAATAATAATAAAAAGAAAATAACCAAAAAAATATTTAAAATTTAAATCTCATATGGGACTAAAAGGAGAAAAAATTAAAGAAAAATGTCCCATTGTACCTAAAGTCAAAGTCAAAGGCACCTAAGGTAGAAAGAAAATAAAACAAAAAAAAAAGATTTTCAGATAACCCATTTTTCTTTCTTGTGGTGTAGGATTCAGTTATGAAGTGCTTCTTAAATTGAGTTATTATTTCAGGTTTTAAGCATGCATGATAAACATTTATAGTGTAGAGATTATTAAGTAGTTTGATATAACACTTTTCAAAAGATTTTAAAATAGATATAACTTGAACATTTTTAGTGTATTGTTATGTCCATAGATCTCCAGAAGCTAATGCATGCCAATGATTACAAGCAATAAGCAAAAAATAATCCTTGACTTTCCTGTGCCAGGCAATGAGTTATTGGGTATAATTAAGAGTAGCAAATTGAAATCTTGAAGCTAGTGGTAATTATTAAATGGTTAAAAAGATTTTTTTTTTCTTGTCATCATATATGAATGGTTAAAGATTAATTCTCTATTTAGTTATCAAAAAGATCAATAAAAGGATTTTGATATGCAAGTGTCTTGTTTTAATAGCAAAAAAGATAAAATCTCTTTATTAAATAAAAAATATATTATATATATTTTTAATATATTAAATCTATCAAAAGTTCATTATTCTTAGTTTTTTTTTTCTGAGTTAATTCTAAAAATTATACTAAATAAATAAGTCATTTTTACAACCGTTTAATCCAATTATTCTATTTTTTTATGTTTCTCTTTTTTGTTATTAAATATTAAATTGATTAATTTAATTAAATTTAATTACTAAAATTACTTGATCATATCGTATCTAAGAAAAAGAGGGCACTATGAATCATAAGAAGTATGTCATAATTGTACTTCCAATAATAGGCTAATGTTTGTTTTTTTTTTTTTTTTTTTGAATTTGTTTCTTGGATCTTGACTAGTGTTTGTTCTTAATTAAATATACATATTGCGAAAGTCAAGCATGTTAAAGTGTAAATGATTCCTGTTAGATGGAATGGTAAGAGTGATGTCATTGTCTACGTCACAGGGGTTTGTAGGGCATTGTAAATTATCTTTATTTTCATATTTTTGTTTGTCATGATAGGGCATTATAATTTTGTTTATTTATTGAATGAAAGACTATTCTATTATGAATAATTCATGTCCTACCATTCCATGCTACTATGTTTTATATTCTTCTAAACTTTTATTATTGGTCCTATATATCTTTTGCTTTCACACTTATTGCCAAATCCACGTGCATGTGTGACAACTTTATTTTCTTTTCAAACCTTGTATTAATTATTTTTAATTTTTAGATAAGTCAACTAGGTCTAATATTCGGAATAATATTACATGATTAATTAAAAAATGCATGCATTTAGTTTAGTTTTACATTTACGATGACTTGTAACGTAGAGATCAGAAGTGCATCATGACAATAACCTTAGTTTTACATTCATGACAATAATATTACGATTTTATATTTTGTGCATTTAATTTTTTTTATTAATTTTATATAAAAGTTCAATTTATATAAATAATTACACAAAATCAGTATAGAAAAAAAATTCCCATGCATAGTTTATGAGAGGATTTTTTCAAAAATAAAATAAAAAATAATTATTTTTTTATATCTAATTTTTTAATTTTAATTTTTTAAATATGATTTTTTTTATTTAAGACGAATTTGCCGCACCCTCAACGAACTCTATAATTTATATAGAATTCTCTTGATCCTGCAAACTTCTATATTTTTTATAGAATTCGGCTTATACCTGACGAATTTCAATATGTTCTTTTAAAAATATCAGATTGGACGAAAAAAAAATTAAAAAATTAACAATGACAACGATTATCATCATCTTTAGAATATAAGAGTACATAAGAGTATATAAGAATATGTTGTATTTTTTTTTAAATATATTTTTTTTAATTTATAATTAAAAAATCCTAATTAAATATGACGTATTTGTATATTTTTAGAGACGATGATTATTTTATTTTAAAAGAAAAACCGTTAATGAGATATAAAGAGGAAGAGGTGTGTCATATATATCACATATGTATGTAATGATGTATTGGTGATGAACATCCGTCGTGAATAGTCGGTTTGTGATAATGTTATTAATTTGAAAACGGTACCCTTTATTTTTTTATTTTTATTGATGTTATGATTTGTTATCCATTGACCACTCATATATATATATGGAGTTGTCACGATATATGGCAGTATTATGGAGATAAATTGTAAATTTTCGATAATAGAAATATCCACTAATATAATATATATATATATATATATATATATATATATATATATATATATATATGGAGTTGTCACGATATGTGGTAGTGTTATGAAGATAAATTGTAGACTTTCGATAACAAAGATATCCACTAATATATACATGGAGTTGCCACGATATATGGCAGTGTTATGGAAATAAATTATAGATTTTTTATAACAGAAATATCCACTGATATATATATGGAGTTGCCACTATATATAGTAGTGTTATAGAAATAAATTGTATGGAGGTGCCACAATATATAGTAGTGTTATGGATATAAATTGTAGACTTTCAATAACAGAAATATCCAATAATAGAAATATCCACTAATATATACATAGAGTTGCCACGATATATGATAGTGTTATGAAGATAAATTGTAGACTTTCGATAACAGAGATATCTACTGATATATACTTAGAGTTGCCATGATATATGGTAGTGTTATGAAAATAAATTGTAGACTTTCGATGACAGAGATATCCAGAACTTAATATAAAAATATTTTTATTCACAAAATTAAAGCAGCATTTCTATGACTCTTTGTGTTTTTAAATACAAATTTTAAAAATTATTACCTGATTGAAAAGAAAATAATCTATCACTTCTGATTTTTCAAAAAGGTAGTATAATACATCAATATTCAATTTTACTTTTTTTTAAAAAATAGAAAATAAAATAAAAATTGTTTTTCATAAAATAATTTGTCAATACATCTTTTTTATTTTTTTATAATTATATTTTTTTTTCTCTTTATTCATTTCTTATCAATATACAAGGTATTTTGCTTTCTACTATTCATTTTATTTGTAATTTAAAAAAAAAAACACACATTTATTTTCTTTTTTAGGATGAAAATAGATTTTAAAAAAAATTCAACACGAACCTAAATAAAATAACATCATCCAGTATAGGGGCATAATTACGTGTTGTTGTTGGAAAAATATATATTAATAATAATAAATTAAGTTATTTTATATTAAGTAATTTAGATAATGGAGATCTCATTTATTATTATTATAAATAATGAATTAAATAAATTATTATTATTTTTAATTTAAAATTAAATAAAAATAAAATAAAAAAAATATTATTTTATTTAAATTTTAAAATTTAATAAATGTTATACTTAAATATAAATAGTAACTTTAGGATTTTGATTTTAATTATCAAAACCGTTTTTATAACTCTTTTTTTATTAGAAAAATTATAATTTAACTTTACCAGAAATATAGAAGATTTTGATTGAGAATTCAATTTGTGTTAAATAAAGAAATTAACAATTGATTAATAAAGATTCACAATATTATGAGATTGTTATACATTGCATCTTTTTTTTTTATACTATGTAAGCATATTGAATTTATTGCACAAACAAATTAGTAATAATTTAAATTATTATATCCAGTTATTTTATAAAATTTAGTTTTAGAATAAATTAGTTGAACATTATGCTACTAAAGTGGCCTCTTTTGTGATAATTAATTTATTTTAGAATATTAGAAATATAGTGATATGTAATCTACTCATTTATGTGAATATTGGTCCGCCCAAAAGAAAGTCTATATTTGGCCGAATTACATATACACATACTGATGGTAACTATATGGTTGGATAACTATTCAAACTTAAATCAATGCTTATTATTTTGCATATAATAATTGACCCAAAGAAAGTTTATTATTGGCGAAATAATAAATATTGAACCTTGTGTTTATTTTCTATTTAATCATACAACCACTAATCGGATCGAAGGAAGGTTGGTATTTGGTCAATTAATAGAAATATATGTCGTAATAAATAGATATAATTCTCAAGTTTTCATGTGAATAATAACTCGATCCAAAGATAGGCTTATTGTTTGACAGAATTTCGTTGAGAATATTTGATAAGCTACACTAAATAAATTTATGTCTGTGTAATTTATGCGAATTCAAATCGGCCCAAAAGAACTTCTGTACTTAACCAAATTACATGCAAATTTGTGATAATAAACATGTGATACTTATTTAATTCCATGTAAACAATAAGTTTGTCCAAAGATCCACTTATTATTTGATAGGATTTATTATCAGTGTTTGATTACTATATTAAAATACTGCTTACAAATTAATATTTTTATCTAAAGACTAAATATTAATGTTGTGCTAGGTATTTGTGATGGACCCATCATTATATGAATTTTATTCATATGATATATAACATGTGTGAATATATTATTTTGCTTTAAAAGTTATATCTGTTAATGTTAGTCTATTTTTTAAATAAAATTTTTAAATTAAATAAAAAAGACTTTCTGTGTCATTAATAACTTATATTTTCATATGGTTGAGATAAATGTGATTGATAACTTATATTAGTTCAGTAGGAGTAAATATATTTTCACTATTCTTGTATGTCAGCGCATGCATGATTGTAAATAAGGTTATATACTCAATTTTAAGAGAGATAAGTATAGTCTTATTAGATGCCTCAAGAAAGTTATAAAACTCAAAAGGTGCATAAGGTTTATTATGTTTCAGTAGTAATCTGATCAATAATAAATTTATACAGTTACAGTTATTATATATTTTATTGATATTTTTGATAGATATTTGAGTCAGTTAAGAATGGATCACTAAATAGTAGACAAATAAATTTTGTTATAGTAAAACATTACATGTTCACACATATAAAATCAAAAAATAAAGTTAGAGATTATTTGGTATTCAGATTTTGATTTTGTTGGATGTCAACGTAATTTTGATCTATTGCAATTATATTCATATATGCTCATTGAAAAAATTCTTTGAAAAAGTGTTGAGAAAATACTTATTACTCTTTCCATTAAAGTACTTGAGTATAAAACATATTTTTAAGGCATCCAATTTTACTTATTATAAATACTTGTCACAAATTATGAAAATAAATTTGAAAAACTATTTGAGTTATTTTGTGATAATGTGTTAGTAGTCTAATATTTTAAATTATTATTAAATAAAAAAATTCAAAATATTTAAATGTCTAATGAGTAAATTAGCACAAATTTCATAAATACATGCATATTTGGTTTATAAAAACAAGGGTTAAGTATGATTTTGGTCCCTAACGTAGGGGCTGAAAATTTTTTTCGTCCCTCGCCTTTTTTTCGCTCCAAAATGGTCCCCAAAGTTTGAGTTTTTTTTTTAAAATGGTCCTTCGGACCAAAATTCCCCTATCCCTTCTTCCCCAAAATCATGCCACCACCACCACCACCAGAACCAGAACCAGAACCACCACCCCCCACCCACTGTCACTCCATCACCATCTCCATCACACCAACCAAAACTCAGAAAATCAACATCATCATCGTCATCCTCATCAGAATTCAGATCCAAAATTCAGATCCAGATTCAAACTCAGACAAACAAAAACTCAACTCAGAAAATCATCATAAAAAATTCAGAACTCAACTCAGATAAACAAAAACTCAGATCCAGAAATTTCACAAAAAAATTCAATTAACAGAATTCACAGAAGAAGAAGAAGAAGAAGAAGCGGCAGACGGCGGTGGGTGCAGCGGCGGGAAGAAGAAGAAGAAGAAGAAAAAGTGGGGGCGGCGGTGGGTGTGGCGGTAGAAGAAGAAGAAGAAGAAGAAGAAGAAGAAGAAGAAGAAGAAGAAGAAGAAGAAGAAGAAGAAGAAGAAGAAGAAGAACTGGGGGCGGCGGTGGGTGTGGCGGCGGGAGAAGAAGAAGAAGAAGAAGAAGTGGAGGCGGCGGTGGGTGTGGCGGCGGGAGGAAGAGGAAGAGGAAGAAGAAGAAGAAGAAGAAGAAGAAGGCAGTGTGGCGGCGGGCGGGGGCGGCGGTGCAGCGGCAGCAGCGGTGCAGCGGCGGTGCATGGGTCTCCTTTCTCTCCCCCCTCCCCCCTCCCCCCTCCCCCCTTCTCTCCCCACCCACCCCACTTCTGTATCCCCCTTTCTTTCTTTTTTTCTTTTTTTATTTATTTATTTTATATTTATTTTATTTTATAATTTTTTTAATAAAGGGTAATTTGGTAATAAAAAAATATAATTGGTAAAAAGGACGATTTTAAAACAAACTGAAACTTTGGGGACCATTTTGGAGCGAAAAAAAGGCGAGGGACGAAAAAAATTTTCAGCCCCTACGTTAGGGACCAAAATCATACTTAACCCTAAAAACAAACACCTAAAATCTTTTATGTGGAGACTATTCATATGGGTGTCATATCATTTTATGATATATTGTAAACCTCGAGTAATTAGTAAATAGTTAATCAATAAATTAATCAAAAAATTAAAAATTAAATTTTATAGTTTCATGAAGTAGAAATAATTAAAAATATAAATTTTAACACTGATTTTAAAAATTTAGTTCAAAATTGGACGGACCGATTGAACCAGACCCAAATTGGACCCAAGGCTCAGCATATAAATAGGACATTCAGCCTTCTTCCTTCCTCTTTCACGCAGAGGAAGTTGAAGAAAAAGAAAATCTAACGAAACCATTTTTCCCAAATATTCAAACCCTTGTAACTTTCAATTCGAAGTTTTGATTGACGAGTTGTTAGGGCCATGCGTTCGTCTCGAAATTCACTACAAAATTCACTTAACAATTTGGTAAGAAATTTGAGATTTCATTATTAGTTCTTCCCCCTCTTTAATTTGTGATTTTGGGGTTTTGATATTGAGAGATTTTATGATTTTGATGCTTTAGGGGTATACTCTAATGATAAATAATTGTTGGGTTTCACTCCAATTTTGAGTTGATAAGGTAAGAAATCATTTAACCATCTATGAATCATTAATTAGCAAATTCTATATTAATTATAGTGAATTTGGATTATATTAGATTGAATTGAGTGTTTTGGAGTTAAATTGGTGGATATTGAAAGCTTAAAATTGAATCTTAAGAGCTGAAAATTTAATTGGTGAGGAGTTGGAGTTTTGGAGGTTGAGAAATGGTGGATAATTGAAGCGTTCTGAGTTTAGGGAGGAATTGGCCAAGGTATAATTTCGGTTTCTCGTAATTAAAATATAATATATTGTGAAAACTTAGGTTAGTTGACTATAAGATAGGATTGAATTGTTGATGTTGTGAGAATTGATATTTGTTCGTATTTATGAGGTTTGGTAATTTTGATGTTGATGATTATTGATAAGTATGAGTATTGTATTGGTGGTGTGATAATGATGATGTATGTTTGGATCGAGCATAATTGGAATTGTTGTATTTGGATGAGAATTGTTGAATAAAGGTTGAGAAATGGGAGTTTGAATAATGTTTAAATGTTGGAAGGGCTGGAGAATATTTAGTATAGTATAAAAATGCTTGATATTGATTTTGGAATGGTAAAAATTGGGTTTTGTTTGTGTGTTTTGAAACTTTGAGGTTTGGTAAATTTTGAGTAAAAATCAATTTTTGACCAAACTTCGACAGGTCATAACTTGGTTTTTGGACCTTCAATTTTTGTTAAACTTATTTTTAGAAGAAAATTGTGTTCGTGAGATTTATGCCATTTGAAGAACGGACGAAAAATGTTTTAAAATAAAAGAGTCATGTGCGTTTGAAGTTTGGTGTGCGAAAAAAGAAATCTACAACTTTGCTTTTTTTTGGAAAAAAAAGAAGCATTCGTATGCGGACCATCATATGCGACGCGGACAGAGGGCGCTACCCAGATGTCTCGTGTATGCATTGGTTTCTAGAGGCTCGCATACGCGGACACCATGTTGCGTACGCGGAACCTTGTTTCGGCAGCATAAGTGATTTTTTTGAAGTCTTGCCAATTCTCTAGTTTCCCAACCTCTTTTAATTACCTGTTAGGGTTCGATACGCAGTTTTAAGCCTAGAAACGATAGTGAGCCTATAGAATAAAGAAGAGAATTTGAATTATGGAGTATAAATAAAGTGATATACGACTTGAATGAGAACTGAAACTATGTTGATTGATTAGGAATGATAAATTATTGATGATATATGATTAATAGATATATGACTGATAAATGAATGAGATTGGAATTATTAAATTGAGGATTCGGATAAGATGCAGTGGTGTGATCCACTTGTTCTGGCTACAGTTTAAGACATCAGGTAAGATGCAGTGGCATCATCCACTTGCTCCAGGTAAAGGTTCAAGAAAGTGATTATGATGGTTTGGCGGTTTAAGAAGGAGGGGGTTGGCTATGAAAATGAAGAATGATAAGAGTTGATTTAATTATGATTTATGAATGAATTTGGAAATGAAACTGTTTTTGAGCTTGACCTAGCAAGGATTGTGGTGCTTTACCGCTTGTCCTGTGTCGATATATTTGTGGGGATCATGGTTATTTACCGTCCATGTGTGTGCTATTTTTCAATTGAAAATGTCTGTGGGATTGAGGTGGTTTACCGCTTACCAGTTTTTAAGAGGACAATGTCCGGGTTAACTACCGGACATGTCGGGTTGACTATATAACCAACAGATGAGACTCATCAGCCATAGGGAAGGCATACACTATATGAATTTGTTTGTCCTGGTTGAGTTTTCATTTCTTGGATTTTCCTATTTGATTTATTTTGTCTAATTGCTATCTGTTCTACTAGTTGTATCTGCATTCTATCAGTGTTTTCTTTGTCTGCTTTGTATGTCTATGCAAATGAGAGACCCCTTGTCTGGTGGAGGAGTGATGAGGACAGTTCCACCAGTGTTTCGGAGGATTGGAGGAAGCAGGATTTGAAGGGTTAAGTTAGAATTAGAGTTATAACTTGAGATCCTTAAATTATATACCTAAGATATGGTTTAGCTTATTCTTTAAGTTTAATTTTAAGTGTCGGAGTTCTAGGATTGCCTCTGGCTTTCTCGGGACCTTATATGTTAGTTATGTGGGCACCGTTTTCATGCTAAGAACCTCCGATTCTTATTTCATACGTATTGTTGCTTTTTAGATGCAGGTCAAGAGGTACCTCATTGAGCATTCTAGAGACTCTTGGGACTGAAGAACTATCTTATTAGGACTTGGTGTGTGTATTTGGTTTATGTTTATATATTTGTATAAATTCTCCATCTTGTATATATTATATTTTGTCCCTCTTAGAGGTTGACTTGAAAAAATAGGATTTATATTTATCTGTTGATTTATATTTATCGTAGGTCGAGTTCGGAGTTTGATATTTGTATTTTGGAATTCTAATATATGTTTATGCTCTTTTAGCCTTCTTTTCGATCTTGCTTATCCGTCTACGCTTATCTTTCGTGAGCGACGCGATTTCTGTTTCGATTTTGCTGAACTTCTTTTTCAAGACTCCTAGTTATAACTTCTTTCAACTATATCTATGTACGTATTTTATTTTTAGAGGTCGTAACACCTCACCACCCCTGATTTACGTCATAGACATAAAGCTCTGTGTGATAGGGTGTTACATATATTATTTCAACACGAGTGTACATTTCAATGCTCATGATTGATTTAGACAAATTTACGAATATAAATATTTCTACATAAATAAAGGATTTAGTTTTGTTTTCACTATGACTCATTATCTCATAAAGGTATTAAAGTTGGACCAGTTAAAAATAGGCATGTATGAGATCATTTTCGCATGTAATTTTTAGATTTTCTCATCCAAATTTGATTTATGTCGTTGAGTATATTAGTATAGTGATTATCGAGGTTTTGTCGCGACACTAATATGATAAATGTAACAACTCTAATTTTTTTGCACAAATGTGAGTTTTTCTTAAAATAATATTTTAAAACAATTAGTTTTATTTTGACAAGTCCAATTTTTACCGATAAAACTAATTAATAGTATTTCTTGATGAGCTTAAAATTGCTGACGCTTCATCAAATATTTTTATTCCTAAGTTATTAATGTCATTTATATTAGTAATTCATATACATTTAACTTTATATATTATTATTATTATTATTATTATTATTATTATTATTCCGGTATTATCTATATTATTATTACTATTATTATTATTACTATATTATTAATTATTTTTATCAGGAAATAAAAAGAAACAAAAGCCACATCGTGGCTTTTATATGCATTAATTATATATATATATATATATATATATATATATATATATATATATATATATATATATATATAAAATAAAGAAAAGGAGAAACGTGGCTTTAATATAGGAATGTAAAATAAGAGTTTGACAGCTCATTAAGCCTTAATTACCATCAATTACTTTCTTTGCTTAACTTTTCATTTCATTCACTAAGCCTCAGGAAAAAGAAAGAACAGAGAAAGAGGCCGAAGCTTTATGAGAGAACCATAAAACCCTCTAACCTTCCGACCTCGATTTTTTGCGATCCGTAACTCCAATAAAAAATTTAATCCGATAAAAGTATTCGTATCCTCCTCCTCTACATGTTGGCGTTATTTTTGTCCGGTAGAAGTCGACGGTGACGTAGCTCTCCTACCCCTTAAGCTTGGCCAACTGGAGTTCTACGAGGCACAGAGGATTCCAGACGTTTTTTCCTTCAGCAGCTCGGTGAAAAAGTTTCTCCAGAATTTCGAGTATTTCGATTACGTACGAAGGTAGGATTTTGATAAATTTTCACCGACTAGATAATATTTGATAAGTGAATTGATGTTTGAATTGAGTGTTATTGAGATTTGATTGTGTTTCATGTTGAATTTTGTTGATATATTGATATTTTGATGAGGTTGTGTTTCAGTCAGCTCGAGAATGGATAAAATTTTAAGTTAATGTTTTGATGAAAAATAAAACAGGATTTCGGTTTCGTTGGAGGACAAAAAATTAATTTGAAAATTATATTTTGAAGGATGTCATTTTATTTTTATAAAAAAAAAAGACTGAGGTTATGTTTATAACTATAAACTAAGTTTTGAAAGGAAAATGCTATTTTGAGTTTTTATTCAAAATTACTCTCTATATTAAAATAAATTGTTTTCATCACAGATAAATTATATTGTGGAATGATACAAAGGAGAAGAGGAAAAACGAAAACTAAAAGAAAGAAAGATTAATGAAATGACTGTCACAGGAGAGCAGATGTGACATTGTTTGGGCCTTAGTGCCAAATGTAAAGTGGGGACGCCTACACACTGAGAACTGTTTTCCAGATGTACGCTTATTGATTTGGAAAGTCATACTGTATGCGGCCTAGCCGTACGACTGATGATTGAATTTTTGACGGTTTAGAATTTCTCAAATAAAATCTCGTCGAAGTATAGTTTCTAAACCAAGCAATAATCCTTTCATACAAAAAGTTGTTTGTCACTAAAACAAACCCCTAAATTTATAAACCGAAGTATTCAAACCCCGGGTCGTTCTCCCTAGGAATTACAATAAAGTGTCTTGTTATTGGTTGTGAGTTATTTTGGGGTTTTGATAAGAAGCATGAAAGATAAATGACAAGAAAGTGAACTAAGGCCTAAAAAGATCTTGGCAAGGGTTGGTGGTCAAGTCCTAATCACTAACCACAATATGAGAATTGGCAAGGATTAATCCCATTAAATCATCCTCTAACTAGTAGTAAAGGAAAGTCAAATGAGCTATATCAATCCTAGTCCATAAGTCCTAACTCTCCACTAATTCAATTAGTGAGAACTAGAGTCAATGGCTCCCAATCATCAATCACTTGGACATTAGTAACTCAAGAGGTCCTAAGTTACCTTTCCAAGCCAAGAGTATAAAATTCTACTCTAAGATCCAACTAAGCATTTCATCAAACACTTGGAAGGCATAAGAGGAAAACATAGTAAATCAACAAGAACAAAATCTAACAACAATTATTGAAAGAAATTAACAACACAAATCAAAAGGAACAAAATTATTATGATTTACCTTGAATTGAATTGAAAGAGAAAGGAAGGAACAAAAGTGGATCTACAACAAAGTATAAGAACGACATAAAGGAAATTACAACAAAAGAATAGAGGAAGATGAATGTAACAACAAGGAATTAAGATGATAGAAGTAGAAGAAAGCAAAGATTAAAACCTAGATCTAAGAACTAATCCTAATCCTAATCCTAGAGAGAAGTGAGAGCTTCTCTCTCTAGAAACTACTTCTAAACTAATCCTAATGAGTGTGTGTGAACTAATGAGTTGGAATGAGTTGGAATCCCCTTTGCTCTTCAATCCTTGGCTTTAAATAGCATCTTTGGCGCCAAAGTTGGTTAGGATTGGGCCCCACAACCCTTCAGAATTCGTTGGCCACGTTTTCATTAAAAAATCATAAACCAACACCGACGCGTACGCGCACATCACGCGTACGCGTCCATGGGGTAATTCGCAGGTGCGCGCAAGCGCCAGGTGCGCGCGCGCGTCCATGGGCGATTTCAACTTCTTTGACTTTTCATGATTTCTCCACTTTGCATGCTTTCCCTCTTCACTCCTTTGATCCATTCCTAGCCTTTTCAATCTGAAATCACTAACAAACATATCAAGGCATCTAGTGGAATCAAAGGGAGATTAAAACCATCAAATTAAGGGTTGAAAAGCACGTTTTCACATCTAAGCACAAATAAGGAGACAATCACAAAACCATGCTATTTCAATGGATAAATGAGGGTAGAAGGTTATAAAATCCCCTAAAATCAATACAAGATAAACCATCAAATCGGGGTTTGTCAACCTCCCCACACTTAAGCCTTAGCATGTCCTCATGCTAAAATAAGAATGAAGTAAGGGTATGGCATTTATTCAATGGAACTAACTAAATGCAATCTACTTATATGCAACTATCTAAATGAATGCAATTGCTTGGTCAAAATAAATCAATTCTCAAGAAGCATATATGCACAAGGGCTAAGGACTAGTAAGTCTAATCCACAATTGAATTGAGTTATTAAATATTTTTACAAACTTGCATGAGAAGAGATGATCATAGGTGAAAACATGTAATTGAGCATCGAACCCTCGCCGGAAGTGTTTGCACTCTATTCGCTCAAGTGTTTAGGGTCGATTCTCTCAATTCTCCCCTAATCATGCTTTCCAAGATTTGTTCTTCTTCTAACAATCAACATATATTTCATGCATGCATACATCTATCATGAGGTCTTTTCTTTGGTTGTAATGGGGCTAGGGTCAAGGTAGGATGCATATTTGGTCAAGTGGACTTGAAATTTGAATCTTTGATAAGCTTAAACTTCCCACATAACCTATGACATCCTATACAATTAAGTTCTAACCTAACTACCCACTTTTCACTTTTTCACATACTCATGCATTCTCTTTTCATTTCACAACACTTATGCATTGATTTTATTGAGCTATACTTTGCTTTGGGGCATTTTGTCCCCTTTTTATTATTTTTCTTCTTTTTCTTTCTTTTTCTATTTTTTTTTCTTTTCTATATTATTTTTCTTTTCTTTTCTTTTGTTTTTCTCATTTTTTTTTCTTTCTATATACAAGAGCATCAATGCATAAGGTTTTACATTTGATCAATACATGAGTATGTACCCCAAATTCCCAATATTTTCAATAACAATACAAAATTACCCTTTTATTCACCCAATGTCCCAAGGTTCCCACACTTGAATGATACTCACACACTCTAGCCTAAGCCAATCAAAGATCCAAATTAAGGACATTTATTGTTTTCCGCTTTAAGGCTTGTAATGTGCTAAAATTAAGAACAAGTGGGTTAATCGTAGGCTCAAATTGGCTAACAAAGGAATATAAAAAAAAGTTGGCTATTTGGATAAATGAGCTCAATGAAATGATGGCCTCAATCATATAAATGCATGAATACACAAAATAATGGATATAAAGGATCAAACAAATCAAAGATTACATTCATAGAAAGAGAATAATGCACACAAGAAGGAAAATAAGTGGTTATAAGATGTAACCACGTAATTAGGCTCAAATCTCACTTGCTTGTGTTCTTAGCTCAAAAACATGGTCCACAATATATATAATTCAAGCAAGTTCTATGAAAAGTTTTCACTCAAATCAATTGGTGCCCTATAGATAGAAATCTTGAAAAATTTCATTATTTTGACTAAGCTTATTGTGTATACGTATGCAAAAATTAAGAGAATGCAAGCAAAAATCCTAAAATCCTAGAATGAAATGCAAAAGTGTTGGAATTAGAAACTTGTCACCCAAAATCGCCGAACGGTCGGACGACCTCCCCACACTTAAAAGTTTGCACCGTCCTCGGTGCACTCAAAGATGAGCAAGGGGGTACGGCGACTCTCCGGATTGCTACCTGTTCTTAGTCTTGCTTCCGTTATTGCTCGTGGTGCATTCATCATGAGAAACAAAAATATAACACCATAAGATGAGAAAACAAAAGCAAGGAAGCATACATTGTTGGAATGAGGTCAATCACTAGAATTGAGTGAGTGAATTAGTGTGACATTAAGAAATATTAGGTGTGTGAATTCTAAATTGCGCGGTTTAGAACACACATTAGCATAAAAAGCTATGTCGCCAAAGAAGCATGCACATTACTCATTCTACTTATGCTTGAGATGCTTTAAGTGAACTTGTAAGGTAAAACAAGCATTAAAGAAGCAAGAAAGCATTCAGGTCAAACACATAAGGATGCATATGATCATGAAATACAATGCATTAAGGTAAATGCACAACATCATCCATCAAGAGGTTGCCTAATTACAAAATAAGGCTCAAATCACATGGTGGCCAAATCATGTAATTCAAGAAGAGTTACAAGATCGAAGGCAATTCTCATCACTTGGTATTTTTTCAAAAGATAAGCATGAAAAACTCAAGACCAAGTAGCAAAATATAACCTCAATCATGGGATCCAACAAAGATTATCTAAAAACATTAATGCTAAATTAGCATTTAGGCAATGAGGGAGAAGCAATGCATAGTAAACAAAGTCAATAATCCAACACTTATGATGAAAAGAGAGAAAATAAAATGAAAACTAGACTAAAACTAACTAACAAACTAACCGACTAACTAATTGACTAACTAAAATAAATGGTTATCCATGGTGTTTGGAAGTGTTGGATGAGGGGTAGGAGGAGGGAAGAAGAGATGAGAAGGAAGGAAATGGAAAGGGGAGAAGAAAAGAAATGTGGTGAAGGAAGGAAATCCGCGCGTACGCGCGCATGCCGCGCGCGTGCAGATGGTTTATTTCGAGAGTGGCGCGTACGCGTCATGTGCGCATACGCGTGAATTGGGTTGTGCCTCAGGCCCAATTCCCGCATGGTGCAGGCCTAACTCTCGGGTCAAGGTATGGACGGTGGAACTTCTCAATCCACGCGTACGCGTATATGGCGCGCACACGTGGATGGTCCAAAATGCTTGATGCACGCGTACGCACGCAGTGCGCGTACGCGTGGATGGTGCTCTGTTTTTCAAAAAATTTTTCTATGTTTTTGCACCAATCTAAGCATTCTAAACCTCCAAACAGCTACCAAAACACCATAAAACCTTATTTAACATACTAAACTACCAATTAGACTCATTAAAACAATCAAAACAAGAATTTAAACTAATTCTACCAATATGTACAAAAAAGAGAAAAATGAAAAGAAGTTACCATGGTGGGGTGTCTCCCACCTAGCACTTTTATTTTAAGTCCTTAAGTTGGACTTATGGGGAGCTTCTCTCAAGGTGGCTTGTGCTTGTACTCATCTTGGAACTTCCACCAATGCTTGGACTTCCAATAAGCTCCATCATGCAAGATTAATATCTCCAAGCTTTGATGGCGTTCTTCACAAACCATGGGCTCCCAATGTTGATCCTCCTGTGTTCCCGGATCCCATATTTTGTCTTCACACCCATCTCCAAGTTGATTATCATTAATCCATGTGGGTGGTGAGCAAGGTGAATTCTCAACAAAGTGACCAAACATCCTTCTAGGCCCATGTATTCTAGTTATACACCAACCTTTACAATTAAGCTTTGAGCATGCAACCATAATGAACCTAGAATGATATTTCAAACCACTAACCATCTCCTTTTTACTCTTAAAGCCACAAATATGTCTTAGTTGACCATCTGTCTTAAGCAAACCATATTCAAGGGGAATAATAAAGCTTGAGCATAAGGAATTTACCCACTTGAATGAGAGAGTGGATGGTGGTGGCTTGGGGAGAGGTATTTCCAATGTGCTAGTAAACTCCACTCCCTTGTTTTCTTCCTTGATTGCCTCCACCTTTTCAAAAACTCCTTCACTTTCAATCCTTTGTTCATTATTTTCATCCCACTCTTCTCCATCACTCAAATCATAAATGGGAGGACGAGAGAAATCTACCTCCATATCACTTTCAAATTCATTGGGAGAAGGTTCTTCAAATTCAAAGGATTCTTCACCAAGAAGATTGGATGCATGATCTTCATCACCAAGGAAACTCAATTCTTGCTTCATTCCTTCCAAGTCTTCATTCAAAAATTGTTTTGGAGATTGTGCACTTTCCTCCTCAACATCAAATTCAATCTTCTTGGAGGGGTTTTCTTCAATTCTAAGTTCCCAAGGGGGTTCCGCATCTCCTAAGTCTTCAACCACTTCTTCCTCTTCTTCAATGGCCATAGGTTCCTCCAATTGTTCTAACACAAAGTAGCATTCCTCATTCTCCACCGGAGTTTCCAATCTCTCCTTCATGCTATGCTTTTCAATTGATTCTCCACATGTAACCATGGGAGTGCCTTGAGTACTCAAATATTGGGAGACTAAATTGCTTACTACCTTGGTCAAAGTAGCCATAAATTCTAGTGTCTCCCTTTGCATTTCTCCTTGCCCTTGAAGTATAAGGCTAAGGATTTCATCCATTGAGGATTGGAGTGGATAAGAGGGTTCATTATCTTGGAGAGAGGGTTCATTATAGGAAGGTGGTTCTTCTTGGTAAGGTGGTGGTGTATATTGAGGTGGTTCTTGGGGGTAGTAATCTTGGAATTGTGGTTCCATGTATGGCTCATATGGTTCAAAAGGTGGTTGGTGTAGTGGATATGAATCATGGTCATATGGAGGTGTTTGGTGAAAATAGGCTTGAGAGTGTGGTTGAGGCTCATGTTGAGGATATGACTCATAGGCATATGGTGGTGGTTCTTGAAAGTCACAAGGAGATTCACCATAGCCATTGGATTGGTATGCATCATGGAATGGCTCTTCTTCATAGTGCATTGGTGGGGGTTGTTGCCATGAGGATTGATCATATACATATGGCTCCTCCCACCTTTGATTATCCCATCCTTGATACATTTCTTCATTATAGTCCTCATTTCCTACAACATAGTTGTAATTGCACTCATAGCCAACATGAGAATTCATAGTGGAGAGAGAAAACAAAAATCAAAAGATAATAGAAAACAAGAGAAATAAAATTCTACAACTAGCAAATAAAGCAAAGAGCAAGATATTTACACTATTCACATATGTACAATAACCAATAACGCAACACCATTGCAAATCCCCGGCAACGGCGCCATTTTGACGATTAGATTTTTGATGGTTTAGAATTCACAATTGAATTCTCGTTGCAAGTATAGTTTCTAAACCAACAATAATCCTTTCATACAAAAGATTGTTTGTCACAAGTAACAAACCCCTAAATTTATAAACCGAAGTATTCAAACCTCGGGTCGTTCTCCCTAGGAATTACAATAAAGTGTCTTGTTATTGGTTTGAGTTGTTTTGGGGTTTTGGATAAGAGGCATGAAAGTAAATGGCAAGAAAGTAAACTAACAACTATAAAAGGCTCTTGGTAAGGTATGAAAATTAGAAGTTCTATCCTAGTTATCCTTCTCAATTGTGATGAGAATTGTTCATTGCTACCACTTAGTTAACCCTTACTAAAGAAAGGAAATTCAAGTGGATGAATTGACTTGAGCCACAAGTCCTAGCCAACTCCCAAGGAAAGACTAGCTTTAGTGCACTCCAAACCAATTAGCGATCTCTCCAATTATCATTCAACAAAGGAATTAGATAACTCAAGTGTCACTAATTACTCTACCTAGGCCAAGAGGAACAAAAATCTATACTATATCTAGAAGAGGCATTTTAACAAACACATAAAGTGTAATAGAAGTAATCATTATTAAATGCAAGAATTAAAGGAATCTACAACTACAAAAACAAGAGATCAACAATAGAAAAGCAAAGAAGACAAATTTATTATGAATTACCTCTTATTGAATTGAAAGAAAATGGAAGGAACAATAGTAGATCTACAACAAAGTATAAGAACAACATAAAGGAAAGTACAATAAAAGAATGGAAGAAGAATGAATGTAACTACAAGGAATTGAGAAGATAGAAGTAAAAGAAGATGAATTAAAATCTAGATCTAAGAACTAAACCTAATCCTAATCCTAATTCTAGAGAGAAGTGAGAGCTTCTCTCTCTAGAAACTACTTCTAAACTAATCCTAATGAGTGTGTAATGAACTAATGAGTTGGAATCCCCTTTGCGCTTCAATCCTTGGCTTTAAATAGCATCTTTGGCGCCAAAGTTGGTTAGGATTGGGCCCCACAACCCTTCAGAATTCGTTGGCCACGTTTTCATTAAAAAATCATAAACCAACACCGACGCGTACGCGCACATCACGCGTACGCGTCCATGGGGTAATTCGCAGGTGCGCGCAAGCGCCAGGTGCGCGCGCGCGTCCATGGGCGATTTCAACTTCTTTGACTTTTCATGATTTCTCCACTTTGCATGCTTTCCCTCTTCACTCCTTTGATCCATTCCTAGCCTTTTCAATCTGAAATCACTAACAAACATATCAAGGCATCTAGTGGAATCAAAGGGAGATTAAAACCATCAAATTAAGGGTTGAAAAGCACGTTTTCACATCTAAGCACAAATAAGGAGACAATCACAAAACCATGCTATTTCAATGGATAAATGAGGGTAAAAGGTATTAAAATCTCTTAGAATCAATGCAAGACAAACCGTCAAAATGGGGTTTGTCAACCTCCCCACACTTAAACCAAGCATGTCCTCATGCTTAAACCAAGAATGAAGTAAAGGTATGGCATTTATTCAATGGGAACTAAACTATATGCAACCTACCCATATGCAACTACCTAAATGAATGCACTTACTTGGTCAAAATAAATTAATTCCCAAGAAGCATATATGAACAAGGGCTAAGGACTAACAAGTCTAATCCACAATTGATTTGAGTTATTAAATATTTTTACAAACTTGCATGAAAAGTGATGATCATTGGTGGAAACATGTAATTGAGCATCAAACCCTCACCGGATGTATTTGCACTCTATTCGCTCAAGTGTTTAGGGTTGATTCTCTCAATTCTCTCCTAATCATGCTTTCTAAGATTTGTTCTTCTTCTAGCAATCAACATATATTTCATGCATGCATACATATATCATGAGGTCTTTTCATAGGTTGTAATGAGGTTAGGGTCAAGGTAGGGTGCATATTTGGTCAAGTGAGCTTGAAATTTGAATCTTTGATAAGCTTAAACTTCCCACCTAACCTATGACATCCTATACAATTAAATTCCAACCTAACTACCCATTTTTCACTCTTTCACATACTCATGCATTCCCTTTTCATTTCACAACACTTATGCATTGATCTTTATTGAGCTTCACGTTGCTTTGGGGCATTTTGTCCCCTTTTTATTTCTTTCTTTTTCTTCTTTTTTTTCTTCTTTTTCTTTCTTTTTCTATATATTTTTTTTTCTTTTCCATATTATTTTTTTCTTTTTCTTTTGTTTTTCTCATTTTTTTTCTATATACAAGAGTCTCAATGCATAAGGTTTTACTTTTGATCAATACATGAGTATGTACCCAATTCCCAATATTATCAATAACAATTCAAAATTACCCTTTTATTCACCCAATGTCCCAAGGTTCCCACACTTGAATGATACTCACACACACTAGCCTAAGCTAATCAAAGATCCAAATAAGAACTTTTATTGTTTTCCGCTTTAAGGCTTGTAATGTGCTAAATTAAGAACAAAGTGGGTTAATCGTAGGCTCAAATTGGCTAACAAAGGAAGATAAAAGGTAAGGCCATTTGGATAAGTGAGCTAATGAAATGATGGCCTCAATCATATAAATGCATGTATACACAAAATAATGGACATAAAGAATCAAACAAATCAAAGATTACAATCATAGAAAGAGAATAATGCACACAAGAAGGAAAATAAGTGGTTATAGGATGTAACCACACCATTAGGCTCAAATCTCACAAGCTTGTGTTCTTAGCTCAAAAATATGATCCACAATACATATATTTCAAGCAAGTTCTATGATGAGCAAGGTGCACGCAAAGGAGAGCAAGGTGGACGGGTTGCTACAATTGATGAGCTCCTTCAAAAGCTTGTGCGGATGACTTGTTTGTTGCCCCATTTAAAAGCTTTTCCTTTCTCCCTCCTTGGTGGCCAACCTAAAAGGATAGAAAAGGAAAGAAATATTAAGCCTATAACAAAGATATCGAAGCAAATAGAACATAGGCGGGGGCTAATGCCAAATAAAGGTATGGTTCTCTACTACATGGTAGCTACAACATGTAGAGGAGGAAACAATAAGAGAAAATGGCATATCAATGATACTTGATGCAAGAGTAAGGTCAAAGCATGAAGAGCATGATGAGCATCAAGTTCGAACATGGGAGAGTGGGCCATGAAAGACAATATAAGGTCATATCAATGCACAAAGAACACAAGTGCATAAAAGATTGAGCATTGATTTAAAATTTTCATCACCCAACAATATCAAACAAGTCAAGAAGCACCAAAATAATGCGAGAAAGTCTCAACAATTGAGTGTAAGAATCCAACACCATTATTGAAATGACTAAAAAAAAAACGAAAACATGCTACAAAAACTAAATGAAAATGGGAAGAGTAGAAGTATGCGAATGTGATGAACAAAAGAAAATGGAAGAGGAGAAAAAAAAAACTCTTTTTTTTTTTACCGACGCGTGCGCGTCATGCGTGCTTACGCGTCGATGTGCATATTGGTTGAAGGACGCGTACGCGCCAGGTGCGCGCACGCGTGCATCGAGTTAGGCCGGAGGCATAATGTCGGCCCAAGTCTGGCACAACTCTCGGGTAAAAGTACCAGGAGTGTGGATCGTGCAATCGACGCGCGCGCGCACAGTGTGCGTGCGCGTGCATTGCCAATTTAAGATCATGTGCGCGTACGCGCCAAGTGCGCGCACGCATGCATAGACTTATGCCTTAGGCCCAATGTTCGCACAGTGCAGGCCTAACTCTCGGGTTTTTGGGCTGGAGGTAGAATTTTGCATCCACGCGTACGCGTACAGTGCGCGTCCGCGTGGGTGGTCGAAAAAATGCTCAGGTGCGCGTTCGCGTTAGGTGCGCGCACGCGTGGATGGTGTTCTGTTTTTTCAAAAAATATTTTTCTAAGTTCTTACACCAATCCAAGCCTTTCAATCCTCCAAACAGCTACCAAAACACCCTAAAACCTTATTTATCATATTTACTTCTAACTAACTTAATAAAATAATAAAAACAAGAAATTAAACTAATTCTACCAATATTTACAAAAGATAAAAATGAAAATGAGAATCTACCTACAATGGCAACTCTATTCACTTATTAACAAACTAAAAGAGTATGGAAAGAGTTTACCATGGTGGGGTGTCTCCCACCTAGCACTTTTATTTATTGTCCTTAAGTTGGACTTATGGGGAGCTTCTTATCAAGGTGGCTTGTGCTTGTATTCATCTTGGAACTCCCACCAATGCTTGGTTCTCCATTGTGCCCCAAGATTTCTCATTGATTGAGCCAAGTGTTGATGGAGTTCTTCACAAGCTTGGGGCTCCCAAAGTTGATCCTCTTCTTGTAATCCGGGGTCCCACACTTTGTTTTCACACCCGTCTTGAGGTTGATCATCATTATTAGTCCAACCGGGTGGTGAGTAAGGTGAATTCTCTATGAAGTGCCCAACAATCCTTCTAGACCCATCTATTGGAGCACTACTCCATCCTTTATATCTCATGTTCGATGCATCAACCATAATGAGCCTTGATTTGCAACGCTCACCACAAAACCTTTTCCGCTTACGCTTCATCCCGCAAACTTCCCTAAGTTGGCCATCCGTTTCAAGCAAACCATATTCCAGTGGGATAATAAAGCTAATAGAAATGAATTTCACCCACTCAAATGAAGGTATAGATGGCAACCGAGGCAAAGATGCTTCCAAAGATCTTGACAAAGCATAGCCAACCCTCGTTCTTCTATTTCTAGGGACTTCCACCTCTTCACAAGATCTCTTGATCTCAATCCTTTGTTCAACAATTTTATCTAAACCTTTTCCTTTACTCACATCATAATAGGGAGGGTGAGAAAAATTTACCTCCTTAATGCTTTCAAATCCAACCGGAGAAGGTTCTTCATGCTCAAAGGATTCTTCACCTCTAAGACTTGATGCTTGATCTTCATCACCAAGGGAACTCAATTCTTTCTCTATCCCATCCAAGTCTTCATATGGAATATGCCTTGGAAGGTGTGCACTTTCCTCCCTAGCATCAATTTCAATCATCTTGGAGGGGTTTTGTTCCCATGGAGGCTCCGCATCTCCTAAGTCTTCTACCACTTCTTCCTTGTCTTCAACAATTAAAGCTTCCTCCAATTGTTCCAATACAAAGCAACTTCCTTCATTTCCCACCGGAGTTTCCAATCTCTCCTTCATGCTATGTTCTTCATTTGATTCTCCACATGTAGCCATGGGAGTTCCTTGAGTGTTCAAGCATTGGGAGGCTAATTGATTTGTTATCGCATCCAAGGCGGCCATGAAATTTTTCACGTCCCTTTTCATCTCTTCTTGCCCTTGAACAAGAACACCAAGGGTTTCATCCATTAGAGATTGGGGTGGTTGGAAGGATTCATCATTTTGGTGGAAGGGTTCATAGTAGGAAGGTGGTTCTTCTTGGTAGAGTTGTGGTGGTTCAATATTCTCCAATCTTTCCACTTGTTGCACAACACACTCCATGGTTGCTTGAAATTGCTCCAATGCTTCCTTGAGATGATCCCTTGACTCTTGTTCCTCTTGGATAATATGATTAGGATCATGTGGCTCTTGGATCAATGGATATGAGTATTCTTCCATGGGAGGTTGTGGTGGAAGGTAGAATTCGTCTTGTGGTTGAAAATTTTCATATATTGGAGGTGGTTCATCTTGGTAATAATATGGAGGAGGTGGCTCTTGAAAATGTTGATGTTGGGGTGGTGGTAGCTCTATGTGTGGTTCATATGGCTCATATGGTTGTTGGTAGGATAGATATGGATTAGGGTCATATGAAGGTGGTTGGTAAGAAGGGGCTTGTGAGTGTGGTTGAGGCTCATGTTGAGGATATGAATCATAGGCATATGGTGGTGGTTCTTGAAAGTCACAAGGAGATTCACCATAGCCATTTGATTGATATGCATCATAGAATGGCTCTTCTTCATAGTGCATTGGTGGGGGTTGTTGCCATGAGGATTGATCATAAGCATATGGCTCCTCCCACCTTTGATTATCCCATCCTTGATACATTTCTTCATTGTAATCTCCACTTCCTACAACATAGTTGTAACTACACTCATAGCCAATATGAGAATTCATAGTGGAAAGAGAAAACAAAAATCAAAAGATAATAGAAAACAAGAGAAATAAAATTCTACAACTAGCAAATAAAGCAAAGAGCAAGATATTTACACTATTCACATATATACAATAACCAATAACATAACACCATTGCAATTCCCCGGCAACGGCGCCATTTTGATGATTGGATTTTTGACGGTTTAGAATTTCTCAAATAAAATCTCGTCGAAGTATAGTTTCTAAACCAAGCAATAATCCTTTCATACAAAAAGTTGTTTGTCACTAAAACAAACCCCTAAATTTATAAACCGAAGTATTCAAACCCCGGGTCATTCTCCCTAGGAATTACAATAAAGTGTCTTGTTATTGGTTGTGAGTTATTTTGGGGTTTTGATAAGAAGCATGAAAGATAAATGACAAGAAAGTGAACTAAGGCCTAAAAAGATCTTGGCAAGGGTTGGTGGTCAAGTCCTAATCACTAACCACAATATGAGAATTGGCAAGGATTAATCCCATTAAATCATCCTCTAACTAGTAGTAAAGGAAAGTCAAATGAGCTATATCAATCCTAGTCCATAAGTCCTAACTCTCCACTAATTCAATTAGTGAGAACTAGAGTCAATGGCTCCCAATCATCAATCACTTGGACATTAGTAACTCAAGAGGTCCTAAGTTACCTTTCCAAGCCAAGAGTATAAAATTCTACTCTAAGATCCAACCAAGCATTTCATCAAACACTTGGAAGGCATAAGAGGAAAACATAGTAAATCAACAACAAGAACAAAATCTAACAACAATTATTGAAAGAAATTAACAACACAAATCAAAAGGAACACAATTATTATGATTTACCTTGAATTGAATTGAAAGAGAAAGGAAGGAACAAAAGTGGATCTACAACAAAGTATAAGAACAACATAAAGGAAATTACAACAAAAGAATAGAGGAAGATGAATGTAACAACAAGGAATTAAGAGGATAGAAGTAGAAGAAAGCAAAGATTAAAACCTAGATCTAAGAACTAATCCTAGAGAGAAGTGAGAGCTTCTCTCTCTAGAAACTACTTCTAAACTAATCCTAATGAGTGTGTGTGAACTAATGAGTTGGAATGAGTTGGAATCCCCTTTGCTCTTCAATCCTTGGCTTTAAATAGCATCTTTGGCGCCAAAGTTGGTTAGGATTGGGCCCCACAACCCTTCAGAATTCGTTGGCCACGTTTTCATTAAAAAATCATAAACCAACACCGACGCGTACGCGCACATCACGCGTACGCGTCCATGGGGTAATTCGCAGGTGCGCGCGCGCCCATGGGCGATTTCAACTTCTTTGACTTTTCATGATTTCTCCACTTTGCATGCTTTCCCTCTTCACTCCTTTGATCCATTCCTAGCCTTTTCAATCTGAAATCACTAACAAACATATCAAGGCATCTAGTGGAATCAAAGGGAGATTAAAACCATCAAATTAAGGGTTGAAAAGCATGTTTTCACATCTAAGCACAAATAAGGAGACAATCACAAAACCATGCTATTTCAATGGATAAATGAGGGTAGAAGGTTATAAAATCCCCTAAAATCAATACAAGATAAACCGTCAAATTGGGGTTTGTCAACGACTTATAAGCACACTGTATGCATCTGAAAAGCCATATCTGGGACTTGTGCCCGGGTAATGTCGGGAGCGGGTAGGCAACCGACACATGAGCTCATGGCCTGCGTTAGGAGTAGATATGCATCATCCTTGTTGCGCATTTGCATTTTACTTGACATTGTGAAATTGTTTGTGATTGTCTTCTTGTGTTTATACATTCCCTAATGTTATTCTGAATTGTGGTGACTAGATATTTCTTTGTGACACTTGTATATTTCGTTGTGAATTACTTGAACTGTGGTAATTCTGACTAAACTAACCACCCTCGACCCTACTAAGAACCCCCAATTCTTACCCCTTTTCTTTCCTCCCTTCAGATGGATACTGGAGTTATATTTTACGAGATGGACCCTCCCTATATATACGAGGATATTGTACATCATAGGTTTTATGTAGTAGCTACGGAGATTAGGACTCGTATGTACATTCTGCGTGATCATCCTTTCCGTCACCCGATTGACACTCCACAGTTTAACCCCGACATGCCCTATGAGTTCCCACTGCAGTGGCTCCACCCAGATGTTCCCTTTCACCCGTTTCATGATGGACCGGTGCCTCACCAGCATCCCGATCAGCTTGCAGATCAGGCGGACCCTGAGCCTCAGCCTATGGAGGAGCATATTCTATAGCCTGTACCAGAGGAGGATATCCCAGTGGAGCAGATCTCAGTATCTTCATCCGAGCCATCTTCTGAGGAGTTGCTCACCGCCTCTATTAGTGGACCGGCGGGTGCTGGTCAGACCAGTAGCACAAGTGCCAGTGCCCCTCCCGAGATTATAGAGATTTCCGATGACGAGGACGAGGATCCTAAGGAGTGTTCTGATGTGGTTGTGATCTCCTCTGACGATGATAGCTGAGTCCTGGGAGCTGCGGTTGTGCCTTTTGATAGTTTTTGTGTTAGCCTAGCTTTTGTGTTAATCTCTCACTTTTGGTCAGACTCACTGAGAGAGTAGAGTGTACATAATTGACTAGGTTAGTTCGGGTGCCAACTTAGGGGTTTTCTATATGGACCAGGGCCCGGAGTGTTGGTTTGTACATAGTATTATTTCTGAAAGGTTGTATGCTAACTCAGGATATATATATATATATATATATATATATATATATATATATATATATATATATATATATGTAAATACATGACAGTACCTGTATGCGTATGTATGGTCTATGCTATGTATTCTGGTTATATATAAGGTTGGCTTGTGTATGTTTAATTAGCTGTTCTTGCAAGTCTTTTTTTATAAAAGTCCTTCCAAAAATTTGATAGTACGCTAACCCGATTACAGGCTTAATAATACATAGTAAAGGTTTCATGTGAACAAGTTGGTGACACTTGATTTCTGGAATGATCATGACTTACTGGGAATTGGATCGTTACAATAAAAGTTACAATAATTTTATAACTGATATATGAGACGGACCAGATTGTTAAAGTAATAAAGAAAATAGCATTCAGATGTGCGCATAAAATTTATAAGATGTGATTATCTCAGAAAAATATATATGTATAGTCTAAGTAGGAGATTGTTAGGAAATTATTATTTCCTAATCTATTTATGGGCAATACATATATTAATTATAATCGTAAATTAAGTTATTTCAGATTAAATGACTTATATAACGATGATCTCAATTATTGTCATAAATGCTAAATTGAATAAGTTATTATTATTTTTTATTTGGAATTAAATGATAATAAAACTAGAGATACTAGTTTATTTGAATTTTAGAGTTCAATGAGTGTCACACTCAAATACACTCAAATATAAATAGTGACTTTAGGCTATGTTTGGTTGGAAGGAAATAAATAGAACAAAAGGAAATAGAAAGAAAAAAAATTGAGTAGATTTTTATTTTCCTTAGATGTGTTTAGATAAAAAAAAATAAAAAAATATTATAAAAAGACAATCTTATTCTTATATTATAAAATATATTAAAAAATAAAAAAATAATATTAGAAGTATAGAAAAAAATAATTTTTCTCTTTTTTTTTAATATTAAAAAAATTTTCATCTCTTTTTCTTCCTCTCTAATTTTCTAACTCAACCACACAATAAAAAATAATCATTTTTTTTATTTCTTTTTCTATCTTTTTTTTTCTTTTTATTTTTCTTCCAAACAAGCATAGTCTTAGAGTTTTGATCTCCAATACACAAAAAGAAGTTATAATTCAACCCTATCAAAGATATAAAAAGTTTTAATTGATAAAAATTGAGATAACTTTTTTATCATTTTTATGAGTATAAATACACTTTCACATCATAATATATATTTTTTAATGATTTAATATAAATAATTTAAATTAATAAAATTATTTGTTCTAACACGTGCGCATAATTAAAAAGCGCGCAGAATTAAAAACGGGTGCAGTTGACTTCACGTGAAGTTGATAGTTGAGAGCCGTTGGATAAAAATTTAGTCAAATTAATTAAATCATCTACGATTTTCAGTTATCAACTTCACGTGAGGTCGACTGCACCTGAGTTTCCACCTTAAAAAGGAGGAAAGGCCTCATTCGTTTTAAAATTTCAAGAGAACTTTTATCATTTTATATTTTGGCACTTTTTTATTACATTCTATATATTTTTTATTTTGGTTAGACCCTTCTCATTAAATTTATAATTCGCTGATGAATATTTGAAAATTTTTTTTATCAAATACTATTAAAGATAAAAAATTTAAAAGTTATTTATCAAAAAATATTTAAGATTCGTCTTTTCATAATTTTATAGGCTAATTTTTATTTGAATAAACTCTTACTTATATTTAAAATAAAAAATAATCTAATTTATAATTAAAAATTATTTTAAACACAAATTTTTACTATTATATATATTTTTTAATTTGGTGATATATTAGTGTAAACAATACAAAGTATGTATCAAATAACATATATAAGATTTTAATTTTTTAAAATAATTTAATTTCTCAAACATATATTTTTTAACTTTTTTAAAAGTATATTTCAACCCGACATATCAAGGGTTACTATATGTATAAGACGAGATTTAAATCTCCAACACTTACTTAAATAGACTAATAATCTAACCACTAAATTAATTCAACTTGATTATAACTTTTTAATAACTATTATTTTTTCTTACTGAAAATTTTGGCCCCTTGCAAATGTGGCCTAGTTCTATCATGCTCAAATGAGTGTAAAATTAACTCATTTTTTTTATATTAGTGGTCGTGGATCGATTTTAATTACTTACGTACTGAAATCGAATATTATTAGCTTTTTAATATACAAATTGTTTGTATCAAATTTAATGGTAACACAACATTGAATCCACTTAAAACTTTTTTGGAATTGAAATAGAAAATTTGAAAATTTTTTAGATTGAAAAAGAACGTTTAAAATTATAGAGACCAAATTAAAATTCGACCCAAATACTGAGACTAAAATCCTATTATTATTATTATTATTATTATTATTATTATTATTATTATTATTATTATTATTATTATTATTATTATAAAAAACTAACTTTTTAGTAGTCAATATTATTTAATTTTTTATTATAAAATTATTCTTTAATTTTTATTTTTAGAGAATTTAAAATTTAAAAGTAAAATTAAAAATTAAAAGATAAACACTCTAATTAAATCTCTGTTGTTATATACTATATATCTGCATATATGTAAATAAACTTCAGGAGTTTGAAAAGCAATTAATTAATTTCATACTTTTTATTGGTTTATTATTCGATACCCTTGACTTTTATTATTATAATTTTTGTTGGTGCATTTGGTACCTCAATCTTTAATATGCATACTTTTTTAACGGTTAGTATTAATCCATGGCCACACAAAGCAAAACAAAAACGATTACGATGTGGATTGCTACATAATATCCCTCTATAACTCAATGCATATATGAAGAAATCTAGTGTTGTTGGATCAAATCTAGCAGCACATTATTGCCTAACGGAGTGTTGTCGTTGGTTTATATGATAAATTTAGTGTGTGATCAAATTACATCACATTAAAAAAGAGTTACTAAATTATTTACTATTTATTTATGATAAAAATTTATGTATATTCATTTACATGTAAAATTAATAATAAATAATTATTAAATAATAATTTAATTAAATTTATCAAATCATCTAATAATTATTAATTATTAATTTTATATAAAAATAATTACATGTGAATTTTTATTTTTATTTATATATATACATATTATTTAGTTTATTTTTAATATATATTTATTTTATATAAATAATTAATTTAATAATTGACTTTTATGCATATATAACCTGGTGAAAATTTAATAATGAGATCAATTTTTTGTCGTTGAAAATTTAGATAGGAACATTGATTTTTTAAGAATTGTGGGTGATATTAAAGGATGACTTCTGAAAAAGTAAAAGTACACATTAATTATATCTGTTAAGTCAACTATCTAAAATGTCGCCGCTAAATCCTTTCTTAAAATAGGTTTATTTATTTTGTCCATTAAAAATAGATGTTAAGTTTGTAAATTATTTTTTTATTAAAAATATAAAAAAAATTAATGTATTTATTTTATATTTATTAAATAAAAATATTTAAAATTTTTTTACTAAAAATAAATTTATTATGTATTCTTAAAATACATATTAACTAAATTCGATTAAAATTTTTTTTTTGAAAGAAAAAATATTCAAATAATTAAACTTCAGAAAAAGGTCTTAAAATGATCTTCTACAATCGAATATTACATCAACATTTTTATCTAATATAATAAAGCTAAACAATAAGTAATGATACAAGTTACTTAACTTTATGTTTTGAATTAGGTCAAATTACTTGTTAAATGAATTTTAAGTTTACTAAGTAGGTAATTTAACTTGAATAACGCATGCAAGCACCAGCTACACATTTTGCATAAAAATGGACTCAAGTATATAACTTCAAAAATATCAAAATCTTTCTCTCCTTCTGTCAATTATTTTAATCTTAATTTTTTTAACAAAAATTGTCCACCTCTTTTATTTAATTTGTGGGTGTCTAACCTGAAGTTTCCACGCACTTAAGCTAAGGGTTGAGAAACTCATTATTTTTCCTTATAGAGTTACCTGCTTAAGATTGTGTCTAATATAATCTAAAATAGATATAATAAAAAATAAATAAACATTTGTATTTATAAACTTTGCAAATACGAATAAAATTATTTATTAAATAAAATAATTAATGTTATATCTATAAAAGATAAATTTTGTGTGATAAAAGTATTTAAATCTCAAATTTTTATTATTTTTTAATAAAATTTTTAAATTATCCTCATCACTTTTTATCTTTAACTTTAACTCAACTATCATCTCTTTTTTCTTAAATTCTAAATTTTTAAAATTCTTGCCGTCACCACCATCTTGTCTGTCTCCCCTCCTTCTTTCCATTACTTTTTACAACGAAGATTTAGCTTATTGATTCTAACGTTTGTGAAGAGACGAAGGAATTGAAGTTGGTGACCAAGTGATGGTTGAAACGTCTCTTCGAGCGCCAATTTCCTAACGTTCTAAGGAGCTCGGCGGTGAAGAAGACTGCCGGCGATGATGCGCACGCATTTCGACAATGATATAGCTGGTGCCGATTTGGAACTGAATTCTGTGTCTGACGAGAATGGTGCAGAATTTCATAAAAAATCATCTCAATAATAAACATCCAGTTTTCGTTGAGTGTTTTCGTAACCGTTTTATAATTGCTTCAACGGCAATTACGATGACGACAATTCTGACACTAAATCGAATGTTGCTTTCGGAAAAACTAACCAATTTTTCTCTAGAGGAATTAACGCCATTTTTTTATATTGTGCAACTAGTATTATATTGACCGCGAGTGGTGGCAATAGCGAATGAGGAGGAGGCAGTGATAATAAAGTGAAATGGTAGTGGTGAGAGTTTTGAAAATTTAGAATTTAAGAAAAAAGAGATAGTGATGGAGATGAAGTTGAAGATAAAGAGTAAGATAATTTAAGAATTTTATTAAAAATTTGAATTTAAGTATTTTTATTAAATAAAATTAATCTTTTATAGATATAATATTAATTTTTTTGTTTGATTGATATTTTTATCGGTGTCCATAAAATTAAGGAGTACACTTCGTTATTTTACTTTTGTTCTTTTAAACCAAAAATAAAGAAATTTAAATTCCCGACTTCTCATATGAGTATGAAAAAATTATGTCATTTAAAATATAATTTATTGGCTACATCATCATTTTACTTAATAACAAATAAATAGATTCATTGTATGACAATTAAATTTGGGTTCCGGATGAATTGACCGAGTTATGACGAGGGCGTGGGACTATGGGTCATGTATGTGTGCCCACTGGCCACTGCCCACACAAGGGTGGAATATTTTATATATTAAGACTTTGGTATGGTTCATTCATATATTGGTCCCAAATTAAAAAAAAATGGCTTTTTATTTAGGTAAAAAAAAAACAAAGTATTTATATATTTAATATAAAAAATTATGAGGATATTTGAATAATTATTTAAAAAACACATGTAAAAAAAGTCATCCCAAAATCCATTTTCTAAGTTTATTTTTATTTTCTTAAAATATTTTTTGTCATCAACAAAAATAATTGTAAAGGAATATTTATTCTGAGTAAAATTTCAAATTTTAAGGATAAAAATGTTATATTTTTTAATTATATTTACAAAAAATAATATTTAAATTTTTTTTGGAAAACATATATTTAATAATTAAACATTTTTGTTATATTCTAAAATATTTTAAAAATATTGCTTTTGTTAACAAATTCACATGATATTTTAGTTAACTATCGAATAATTCAAGCAAGTCTTAGTGGGTTACACAAAATTTTGGCACTTTTCATACTTTTCTCAAGATAATATTTATATTACCAACATTGATAGGTACAAATACAATTATGTCCGGGCTTGAAATGTCAATACCATCTATCTAATTAATTAGTGCAACACTAAAATCAAACGGCATTGAATAAGGTACTATTTTAATTTTTAATATTTGAGTTAAATTTAATATTAATAATTAATAAAATAAGTGTTGTGATCGTTAATAATGTTACTAATTGAATCATATTTTTTTTATGTATTAGAAAAATATAATCATAATTTTTTTTATAACACTTCTTCTCTTCAATTTTTTTATACAAAATTCTAAATTCTAACAATCAATCATTAATATTTTAAAATTAGAGAAAAAATTTTATATTAGTGATCTCGTTAGTAGATCAATTTTACTTATATACTAAAACTAAATGCTATTGGCTTTTTAATATGCAAATTGTTTGTGTCAAATTTAATGGTAAGACAACATTAAACTCGCTTAAAACTTTTTGAGAATGAAATAAGATATTTTAAATATCACTAAACAAATTAAAATTCAACTCAAATATTAGAGATCAAAATAATACTTTATCCAACTGTCTATTATCTCATAATTACGGATTGGAATACTATTTTTTTTTTTTTGGGATAAAATGCATAACTATATCAAAGGCATCTCAAAATGACATGAATCTCCCAAAACAAAAATTATTACGGCAAAATCTTATGCACATATCTATATAAATCGAATTGACCTAATTCGAATTAGCTTTTTTCAGTAGTAAATTGAATTGACTTAATTCAATTTACATGGAATATAGTTGATACTAATAAATCGAATTAACCTAGTTCAATTTACTACTAAACAGCCCTATATAGTAAATTGAATCAAGTTAATTTAATTTAGTATTAATACAGATGATTGACATTTACTATTTTTAAGTTATTAACTTTAAAACATAAATGTCAATAAAAAATACCTCTATTTAAATTCAAATAAAATATCAAAAAAGTTTAAACGAATAAAAATAGATCTCTAATTTTTCTGTTTTAGTTTAAATTAAAAAAATCTACATTTTTATCAACTTACAAATTTAAAATAAAATAATAAACAATTTCTAAAAATTCATAAAAAATCATTCTTTGACTTATTAGTATCTAAAGAATCATTACTAAAATTTTTTAAATTAAAAAATTAATAGAAAGTATAGTCCTTTAAAATGACATAAGACTTAAAACTTAAATCTTTTTAAAGTTAGAAGTAACAAATAGTTATATATTATAATAAGATTAACTATATATATAATATAATATAATTTAAAAATAATATATTTAAAATTTTAATTATTAAAATATATATTAAAATAATCAATTATATTTATACAACATGTAATTAAAACTTTACATATATTATTGTGAGAGTCCATTACATAATTATTGTGTATTTGACAGTTCATCACTCCACCTATTAGACATTATTGTAAGAAAATTACACTTGGATCAGTTTTGTGAAATTGAATAATATTATATGTCATTTTTTTTCATTTGTAAAATATTTTATTTGATAATATATGATATACTTTTTAAAATGTGATATTGAGCTTATTCATTTAATTGTATACTACATTGATCTCATTAAGTTTTCATGACATTGGACAACATATATTTTGTCAAAGAGGAGAGATCAATGTAGGCATAATTGATAAAAATATTAAAATAAACGACATTAACAAATGAATAAAGGATAAATAGGTTTTTGACATTTTTTTTATGGACATTTTTATTTTTAATTATTAAAAAATATTTTTAAATCTTTGATGTCTTTAAAAGTTAGATGGATCAGTCTCTTTGTCCAAATACCTCCGTCAGACCCAATAAAAAAAGTCTGACATGGCTCCCGTAATGCTTGTCACGCATACGCGTCGCCTGACAGACTTTCCTCTCATGCGTACGCGTGACACACGCGTACGCGTCACCATGAATTCAGCAAATTCTCATTTTTTCATGAATTTTTCACTTTGCATGCTTTTTTTTTTCATTTCTTTCAAGTCATTCTTGCCTTTAAAATTTTAAATCACTCAAACAAACATATCAAGGTATCGAATGGAAGAAAAATAAATTAAATTTAGCAATTTAATAGCCTATAACGCATGTTTTCAATCATTAAGCACACTTAGGAGAAATTCACAAAACCATGCTATTTTAGTGAATAAATGTGAAAAAAGTTGATAAAATCCACCAAATTCAATACAATATAAACTATAAAATTATGGTTCATCAACTTTCCCACACTTAAACATTAGCATGTCCTCATACTAAACTATTGTGGTTCATCAACTAATATGCAAAATACGTCTACCTACTTGGTTAAAAATGAATCAATCTCCAAGAACATATATAAACAAGTAGGGCTAAGATAGTATGATGATTTATGAATTCTACTAATTCAAAGATCAAAATGAAGTATAAATATACTTGCAAGAAGAAAGCTCGTGAAAGTAAGGAATAAGGGATTGAGTATCGAACCCTCATCGGAAGTGTTTGCACTCTAATCTCTCTAGTGTTTGAGGGTCGATTCTCTCAATTCTCTACTAATCTTGCTTTCTAAGACTTACTTTTCTTCTGCCAATCAACATATATTCAATGCATGCACATATCAAGAGGTCTTTTCAAGGGTTGAAATGGGGTTTAGGTCTAAATTTATTTTATTTTTCTCCCATTTGATACCTTGATATGTTTGTTTGAGTGATTTAAAATTTTGAAGGCAATAATGGCTTGAAAGAAATGGAAAAAAAAGCATGCAAAGTGCATAATTCATGAAAAAATGAGAATTTTCTGAATTCATGGCGACGCGTACGCGTGAGAGGGAAGTCTGTCAGGGGACGCGTACGCGTGACAAGCATTACAGGAGCCACGTCAGACTTTTTCGTTGGGTCTGACGGAAACATTTGAACGGAAGGACTGATCCGTCTAACTTTTAAGGACGTCAGAAATTTAAAAGTATTTTTCAATAGTCAGAGACGAAAATGTCTGCGAAAAAAATCAGGAACCTATTTATTCTTTAAATGGCGTCCAATATTACACCATGTTTTAAAATAAAACAACATATATGTATGTTTTGTTTATATATCTATGTATTAGATTCAATTTATACAAATGTCAATAAAAAATATTCTCATTTAAATTTAAATAAAATATCAAAAAAATCAAAACAAATGAGAATAGAAATCTAACTTTTATATTTTAGTTCAAATTCCAAAAAATCTATATTTTATAAGCTAATAAATTTAAAATAGAACAATAAATAATTTTTAAAAATTCATTAAAAATCTTTCTTTGATTTATTAGCATATAAAGAATCATTATTGAGACGTTTAATGTTAAAAAAGTTAATATAAAATATAGCCCTCCAAAGTGACATAGAGTTAAAACTTGAATTTATTTCTCAAATTATATATTGTATAAATACAATTGATTATTTTTTAATGTATAACTATTTGAAAAATTCAAGTTTTAACCTCTATATCACTTTGAGTGTTATACTTTATATTAATATTTTCAACATAAAAAATCTCGGTAATGATTCTTTAGATGCTAACGAGTCAAATGATGATTTTTAATAAATTTTTAAAAAATCGTTTATTATTTCGTTTTAAATCAAAAGTTTATAAAAATGTAAATTTTCTATAATTTGAACTAAATCACAAACATTTGATTTTTATTCTTGTTCATTTTGATTTTTTTATATTTTATTTGAATTCAGGGTATTTTTTTATTGACAATTAACTTTAAAGTAATAAATATCAATAATATGTACAAATAGTAAATTACTATATATGTGCTATTCAGTAGTAAATCGAATCAATTAGAATCGACTTACTAAGAAAGCTACATATTCATTAAATTGAATAATCTAGTTGTATCGATTTACATTGAATATGAATTCTCCTACACTAAATCGAATATAATCATTTGATTTATCATGTATATTTCTAAATCGACATCAATTGATTCAATTTACATTAAAGAAGTATAAATCAAATTCAATTGTTTCGATTTACATAGAATTATTCTAGACATGCATATAACGGAAATTAAATATAACATTGGTGTATAATTTTGAGATTAAAATAATTTATTAGTGTGTTTTATCCAAAATATTACGTATAGTCGTATAATATCACTTAATCTGAAAGAAGATAAACGTAATTAAATTTTATATTATCATTTTTAATTAATTATTTTCTTGTATGAGACACAAATTAAATCTTTGATGTAAAAGAAATAACCGCAAATAACACACATATCTTAGCTTATTCTGTTATTTTAATTTTGTAAATTTATGAAGAAATAAATATGTATGTATTTTTTATTTTAATTATACATTTTGGTGGTAATTAATAATTGAAAATAATTTGTCTGAAAAATTGATTATTATAAAAATATTTATTCATCTTGACTACATATAGTAATTAATATCTAACTTTATATATTGATCTAAATTTTTGATTGATGTAATTATAATCCGATGATTATATTAGCTTGAGTATCATCACCAGGCTCTCAATATAATCCAACTTCTAGAACTAATTAACACAACTAATATATGTGATCAACATGTATTAAAAAAATTTGTATATATTTAAGTGGAAATTTAGATGTAGTTGACTTCACGTAAAGTTAATATTTGAGAATCGTTAAATAGTTTAACTAATTTGACTAAATTTTTATCTAATATTTTTAAATATTAATTTTATGTGAAATCTACTTGATCTGAATTTTTTTCGTATATTTAATGAATAATGGTCCAATCTCACGTAAAACGTCATTTTGGACGCCTTAATTAGAACACGAACAAACATGTGTTATTGACTTAAATATAATATTATATTGCTGATTAATATTAGTCAACATCTTAAACGCATTGAAATTTTGACAACAAATAGTAATTACGATTTACGAGTATTTTTTCTTATATATCTCTGTGAAAAGAAAGTTTGTACTAATTAATTAACTGATTAAAGGTTGTCGCGGTGTATAGTTGTCATTTTCAATTTTTCATTTTTCAAACAGTGGTCAGTGAAGCAAAAAGAGAAGGATAAGGTTGAAAACCATGTATGGATTGGATAATAATAACAATAATAATAATAATAAAAATAATAATAATAAATCAAAATTCCAAAGGCAAATATTGAACCCAACAAAATTATACAAGTATCGGCGTTTTAATTGACGTACATGTTTAGGTCATAAAAATAACTCAAATTATTATGGAAAGAGCAACAAATAAGAGGACAAGTCTAATTTATGTTTGAAAAGAAAAAAAGAAATTCTTTTTCAATAATAAAACCAAAAAATGCCTTTAGAAAACAAGGAAAAGAAGCTAAGAAGATAGATGGACTCATAGAGCCACAAGAAAATTATTTAATTAAAAAAGACGCACAGTTTTTTAAACTAAATTATTTAAAATTTTTATAACATAGTACAAAAATAATAAGTGGCAAAGAAAAATAATACAAGCTTAAGCCTATAGTTTAATATTTAAATTTTTACATCTTTTAAATAGTTTAAATATTAAAATAAATAATTCTATAATATAATATTAAAATTTTTGTAATAAATAAATCAGAGTTCAATATTTTTATTTGCAAAAGAAAGAATTATTTTTATATAAAACAAAAACAAAGTGTAAAATAAAAATACCAAACATTTGAGATAAATAATTTTACTTTATCTGTAAACCCTAAAATTAAGTGTTCAATTCTATGATAAATGAAAATTGACATGAATATAGGATACGATACGACATGGGATAGACAGATACACAAATTTAAAATTTTTATAAGACATAAGGACACGATATATATATAAAATATAAAATAATTTTTAGATAATTATAATGATATTTTGGTATTTTATCGATTTTAAAATATAAATTAATTTTTTAATTATTTTAATATCTTTTTTAATTATTTAAAGTATTTAAAATATCTTTTATTGTAGTAATTAATAATATATACTATTTTTAAACTTATTTTAAGAATAAAATTCGGCACGCTGACACGTGATAGTATTTATTATTTAGGTGTGTCTGGATTGGAGAAGGTTTTTTTATTTTTTATTAAGACACGGTTGGACACAGAAGACACATATGTCGAACGAGTATCGATGAGTGTCGTGTTCAAAATATGTTCGCACACGACAAATAAAAAAAATGTCGGTGCTTCATAAGTTTAATGCCTATCTTCTCCTATTTATCTTTGCTAGAAAAATAAAAAAATAATAAAAAATATTATTTATATACTAAAATTAATCACTAATGTAATTGTATATAAATATATATAGAGTTTAATTTATTTTCATATATATATATATATTTATATTTTAATATGTATTTATACTAATAACTAATTTTAATTAACTGATTTTGATGCACCCATCAATGCTTTATATTTTTAATATAGGGATGATAATGATGTTTTTTAATAAGAATAAATGACCATTTGTACCCATGAGAGATGAAAACGCTGACATTTGTACCCATGAAAGCTCGAAACTAATCTTGTACCCATGATAGATGCCTTCCGTGTGACAAAAGTGCCCTGACTTGGATCTGAGCTTGGTTCGTGGGTTTCCGATCCTACGTGGCACTCCCTCCCTTATCTTCAATCCCTCTCTCTCTTACTCACACACACTCTCTCTCCAAACCCCACTCTTCACTCTTCAAACCCCACTCTGCCCCTTCTTCCTCGACACTTGCTCCCTCACCATCCACTCCGTCTTTCACACCGACAAAGTCATCCTCTTCTCCCTCCCCACCACCTCTGACCCCATCAAGAACACCCTCCTCACTCTCATGCTTTCCAACCGCTCTTTCTTCATCCTCACCTTCTCCACCTCCCCTTCCTCTTCCGCACTCCAAATCCGGGATGGTACTTCTCAACCATCTCTTCATACCGGTCAACCAAGCCAGCCCAGTAAGTAGTAAGAATTTTTAAGGAAAATAATATCATCATCGTCCCCCTCGTCTTCATCTATCTCTTCCCCAGACTCATTCTCCTCTTCATCAATTATGGAAAAAAATTCAAACTTTGAAAAAAATCAGGCACTCAATAAATCAGTAACACAAAAAATCAAAGTGAAGGAGAAAAGGACCCGCTGTCAATATCGGGGAGCACCCACTCCTTCTTGGACCAGACGCCGGAGCCATAGGGCCAGGTGGTGCGGCCGAGAAATGGGAGCGCATGACGAGCCCCGCGGAGGTTCGGGAGAAGTCGATGCACGCAAGTGCCGTGGTGGACGGCAAGAGGTATGCCATGGCGGATCGCGGCGGCATCGCGTTGGATCCCCGATGCGGCGCTTGAGAGAGCGTGGGAACGAAGCTGGGCCTCGGGTGGCGAGGGAGAGCGTGCGTGGTGGATGATATTCTTTATTGCTAGGATTACTTGGGGAAGATTAAAGGGTTCGATGTGGAGTGGGGTATGGAAAGAGTTGAAGGGGTTGCCTCGGTTTCTGTGTGGTTCTACCATGGCTGATTTGGGTGGGAAGTTGGTTGTGGTGTGGGAGTGTGGTGGTGGGAATGGGAAAGACATGGACATTTGGTGTGCTGAGATTCAAGTTAGCAAGAAGAATGGTAAACTGTGGGGTGAGGTTGATTGGTTCCAGAAGGTTCTTTCTGTTCCCAAAGGCGTTCCCAAAGGCGAGTGGAGGTTATGGTGGCTGGGAAGAGATAGTGATGGATGAGGATGATGGTGAAGAAGATGATGATGATGATGGTGAATGGTTGGCTCAGGTATGGCTTGGGGGGTGGAAGTGCCACGTAGGTTCGGAAACCTACGAACCAAGGTCAGATCCAAGGCAGGGCATTTTTGTCACACGGACAGCATCTCTCATGGGTACAAGATTAGTTTCGAGCTTTGATGGGTACAAATGTCAGCGTTTTCATCTCTTATGGGTACAAATGGTCATTTATTCAAAAAGTAAAAAATTTGCGTGTGTTTTATTTATATGGATATTACAAATCTAAAGGTTAGATTTGTGGTGTTTTAATTTTTTTTGTTAATTTGTGATTTTTAAATTTTAAAAAAAATATATAAATCTAATAGTCAGATTTGATTTTTCTTATTTTAAATTTTGTTGAATATACAAATCTGACCTTTAAATTTATAACATTATAAAATCTGACCCTCAAATTTTTTTATTTCTCCAAATTTAAAATTTGATTTATTTCTTCTTTCATGTGAAAAAAAATTAGCCAAACACATCAACATAGTTGAAAAATAATAGAAATAAGAATATGAATAAAAAGAATTAAAAGAATGAGAAGGGGTAGTTTCATCCACTTGCACATAATCTAACAAAGTTAATGGTATGTGTCAGGTCAACCCCGTTGAGGATTTGTCCTTCCATGCCATATTTGTCAAAACTATGAACTTTCCAAGAATCCCATCATAACCATTACAAAAAAGTTGAGTCTTTGGAACTGGAAGGGATAAAAAAAAAAAAGGCATGTTGTTGCATTGAATGGAATTTGGGGTTGGTTAAATCCGGGTCTGACAGCTAAACCTTCATGTGGAAAATAGTATTGCTTTCACACTGCATTCTTTTCCATTCTTTTTCTCAACCCTTTTCACGGACCTTAACTTAGTTTTGTTCTTTTTGTTGTTCACTAGATATTACTTTCATTTTTTTATTTGTTTTCCCACTTCAGATATAGCTTGCTTCTCTTCTTGTTCCTTCACTTGTGTTCTCTCTCTCTCTCTCTCTCTCTCTCTCTCTCTCTCGTTCATCCCTCTTTGAGTGTTCTTCAATCACTATTCTTTCATGGGTTGCTGCTTCAGTGCAAAGATCAAAGCTGAGAGCCCTCCACGCCATGGTAACTTTTTGCTGTGTTATATATATGTATTGAAAAAAAAAACTCTTCTTTTTCTCTTCTCTTCTCTTCTCTTAACACTTTTGTTCTTGAGCTTTGTAGGTTTCTTTGGATTGGGTTTTAAATGCCCCCAACTTGTGTCTTTTTTGTGTGAGTAGAATTTGGGCTATGGTTATGAATTATGGGGTTGTGATTTTTTGTTTGTTTTTTGTTTGTTTGATTGATTAATTTTGAAGTCTCTCTCACAATCATAATCATAACACAAGGAATTAGGAAACTTACTTTGCTTGAATATCATGTCCTTGTGTGGTAGTTTTTCTTGTTCATCAGTTATGTTATGTTGTAATTACATCGAGAATAAATTTAGATAGATTATAAATGAAGCTATAATAATATTGACTTAGGGCACAGGGTTGTGAGGATTTTAATTACTTATTTTGGAAAATATTCAAGATTCTCCCACTGCCTTCAATTCAAACCCTTGGAATTGTTTGAGCCTTTGTATGTTCTTTTAACAATACAATGTGGTGTTTAATTGGCAGAAAAATCCTTAAAAGCAATGTTTCTTGTTAGAATGCTTATACATATGTGGCCTAAATATTTGGATCCATTTTTTGTTTGATATGTGCAGGTGTGAGTTCAAAGGATGGTAGCAGAGAAGATGGTTTGAGTGGTTTAAGCAGCAAAGTCTCGACCACTGCTCCTCCGACTCCTCGGTCCGAGGGAGAGATCTTGAAATCCTCGAATTTGAAGAGCTTCACCTTTGCTGAACTTAAAACCGCTACGAGGAACTTTCGTCCGGATAGTGTGGTGGGAGAAGGTGGTTTTGGTTCTGTATTCAAGGGGTGGATTGATGAGCAGACACTTGTACCGGTTAAACCCGGTACTGGAATGGTCATTGCTGTGAAGAGGCATAACCAAGAAGGTGGACAAGGACACAGTGAATGGTTGGTGAGTGTCATTTATTTGATTGTTAATGTTTCGCGGGTTTGATCTATCGGAAACGTTAGATTTGCTTAATGGGATGCTTTTTGTGCTGTAGACCGAGATAAATTACCTGGGGCAGCTGCGTCATCCTAATCTTGTGAAACTGGTTGGTTATTGCTTGGAAGATGATCAAAGGCTTTTGGTGTATGAGTTCTTGACCAAGTGTAGTTTGGATAATCACTTATTTAGGAGTAAGTTATTGATTTTCCTTCTGGCATTGCTAGTTTCAAGTTTATTGATTAGGTAACATTGTTTAGTACCTTAAGCTTCTGTTTGATTCTGCTTTTTGTAGAATTGGTTTTAGTTAAAATTGACTTTCAAGTAAAATGATTTTTGACACCAGAAAACATTATCTAAAATGCATGTAATTGATTTGGGGAAATCACACTGTTATCGTTTTTGCTACAGGGGCTTCTTATGTTGAGCCGCTTCCTTGGAACATTCGGATAAAGGTTGCCCTTGATGCTGCTAAGGGTCTGGCATATCTCCACAGCGACGATGCAAAAGTGATATTCAGAGACTTCAAAACTTCTAATATATTGCTTGATTCGGTAAGTGAATCTCATTCGTTGATCTTAATGCGGTTTATTGGCTTTACCGGCGGTTCTGACACTTGTTTTTGTTCTTGACAGAATTATAATGCGAAACTTTCTGATTTCGGCTTGGCAAAGGATGGACCAGCAGGTGATAAGAGCCATGTCTCTACAAGGGTGATGGGCACATATGGTTATGCTGCACCTGAATACATGGCCACAGGTATCAAACAAATAACAAAGTTTGCATAATGCCTCTTACTCTCTTAGCTTATGTAGTTAGTTATGTTCACTTTAGTTTCATTCACATATGATATAGTGTTATATATATGTCCTAGGCTCTTTGACTTTTGGTACCACCTATCATCAATTCAATAAAGTGATCAAAATTCGCATACAGTTGTCTCCATGTAAAGTTGATATATGAAAACCGTTAGATGATTTGATAAGTTTGACTAAATTATTTTCTAATAGTTTTCAACTATAAACTTCACATAAAGACAACTGCATGTGAGTGTTCACCCTTCAATAATTTGATTAGGACAACTCTTCTTACAACAATAACTACCCTGAGTTTCGAACTCCAAATACTAATCTTGTTTTTGTAACTTTGTCTTTCTTTGTAGGTCACTTGACCAAGAAGAGTGATGTATACAGCTTCGGAGTTGTTCTCCTAGAAATCATGTCGGGTAAGCGCGCCCTCGACAACAACAGGCCATCCCGGGAGCAGAACTTGATTGAATGGGCCAAACCTTACCTCAACAGCAAGCGCAGGATCTTCCAAGTCATGGATGCTCGAATCGAAGGCCAATACACGCTGCGTGAGGTGATGAAACTAGCTAACCTCGCCATCAAATGCCTATCGGTCGAGCCGAGGTTTCGGCCGAAGATGGATGAGGTGGTGAGGACATTGGAGCACCTGAATGATTCCGACGGAGAGGGATGCTCTAGAGATCAAGATTTGAAAAGGAATGGTCATAGACATAGCTCAGGAAGCAGTGGTACTAAACAACATAGAAGAAAACATGAAACAATTACAACCACCATGCAAAAAGAATGAGATTAGTTACCACTACTTATGCTGTTGAGTTTGGTATATCATTAATTAATTAATTAATTATTGTATATGATGATGAACTTAAGCGTATATGAGGAATCTGATCGCTGTACAGGTTTTGATTCAGTAATATTATTAATTCCCACATTTCTTTCTCTTTTTACTGAGATCAACTATGTAAAATGAAGTCATATTTACTTATAGATCGGAGGATTGTAAACATTAAAAAATGTAACTACATTTTAAATAGTTTCACTAACTTGTGACTAGGATGTTAGTAGGGGGAGGCTGCGGATGCCTCTTTGCTCTCCCTTTCGAATTCTGAATTCTTTTTTATTCCCGTCCTCATATCTGATATTGAAGAATATTGTCTCATTTTTTTTTCGCCTTTTCACTTTTTATGAAAATTTCCAAATGTCTGGAATCAGAAATTAATTAAAATTCGACATCATAAAGTGAAAAACAAAATAGCACTTAGCAGTTAGCAAGAGTTTTTTTTATTTTTAATATTGGGCCTAGGTGGGTATAATCCACTGAAATCCCCAAAAAAGTATGTTTAACACCGTTGTGGGGATCACTGACTGTTACAGGAAAATGTCACCGCCGTTTTCTCATCTACGTCACTTTCTTCTTCAACAAAACGTCGGCGACGTTTGTGTGCATGGTTAACACGTGGATAAAAAGTTCTTTCTCGTTTCAGCGTGGAAATTTTTAACCTTAATAACCTCTTCTCTTTCCCATTTCTTCGTCTTCTCTTCTCAGTTCCACCACAAAACGGCTCTCTTCCATCCTTATCAATCTTAACCTACCAAAAACAAGAAAATCCACAAAACAAACCGATAGCACCCATACTCACCAATCACCACAACTAAACCAAAGTCATTTAGGTAAATACTTGTATGCTTTAATGATTGCATTTTTTTTTTGAACTGAAAATATGAACAAGAATTTTTAAAAAATAGACTAAGATTTTGTAATTTTTTAGGTTATTTTACTATTAATTAATAGTAAGTTAATTAATTGTTAGTAGTAGTACCGGCGTTAGTATAGGTGTTAGTTAGTGTTAGGGTTAATTTTAGTAAATTAATTATTGTTAGTGACTTATAGTTACTATTAGCGTTAGGTTAGGTTAGTGTTATTTAAAATTTAAAATAGCTATTTTAAAAAACAGAATTATTTATGTATTAATAATTGATTATTATTAATATAATATATGTTTGGTCTTTTTTTTAAGAAATTTTTTTACTTTATAATTGATTTATAACTTTATTAATTTAAAAAACAGAATTAAAAAAGAATTAGTTAATAATTTTTAGAAATTTTTTTAACTTACGTAAAATATTAGTTTCAATAATTATTAATTTATATTTTAGTATTAATTTATATTTTAGTTTTGCTTGAAATATTTATTTAAATCTGAATTATTATAAAAAGTATTAAAAGTAGAATTATTTAAAAATTATTTTAATTTTTTTAATTTACATAAAATATTAGTTTCAATTATTATTAATTCATGTTTTTAGTGATGTTAGGTTTGGTTAAAATATCTTTTAGTTAAATTTGAACTATTATTAGAAAACAGAATTAATTATAGTTACGTTACTTTTATTACTATTAATTTTTAGGATAGATTTAATCTTGATTTATTTTGGAATGTGTTTTTAATAAAAAAAAATAGAATTATTAAAGATATTTAATAATAAATTTTCATTCATTTTAAATATTTTTTTAAAAAATATTTTAATTATTTAAATATGTTCTTTCTAATGCAGAATTTAAAAAAGAGGAAGATCGGAAAACGTAACATCATACGTGCTGAAGATCATATTGTAAAATATTTTTGACATCCTATATATGTAAGTAATTTTTATGTTTACAGTAATAGTTAATAATTAGTAGTTTATTTAGTAGTCATCAATTATTAGAATATGTAGTATTTTAGTAAGTGTTGAATATAATAGTAGTCATGAACTGGTTATAGTAATTTACTATTAATGATTAATTTTTGTTTCAGGGTTCAAGAAATTTGCACATAAGACACTTACACCAAATAGACTCATATGATAATAAAGTGGAAGAACAACTGAGAGCGAGCGGGTTCTATTATATTTCTCAAATTGGGAGGATCGTGTCTCATAGGATCGTTGCTTCGTGACTTTTCTCAAATTCATAAGTTTAGTTGGGGTTCTGCTTGCCTTGCGCATATGTATCGATCATTATATCGGGCATCGAGATATGATTGCAAGGACATGGATGATCCTCTGGCGTTGCTCCTTGTGTGGGCCTGGATACGAATGCCGACAATAGGGCCTTTGTCGGTGGATACCAGCTTTCCACTCGCTCGTAGGTAATATTTAACTAAGTTGTCGATTTTGGTTTTTATTTTCTGTATTAATTAGTTTCTAATATGAACATGATATGGCAGGTAGAATGATTATCAACCCATCACTGAGCACTATGAAAATTGGACAACCTCTAATGTCAGGAGAAGGTTGGATGATCTTCCTCTGGATGGGGTAAGTGTTTTGTTGCTAAGACCTTTTGTTATGTTGAATTAAATTGATTATTGGTGCACTTATACCTCGACTATTTAATATGTTTTTTCAGTTTGTGTGGGACGCATATAGTCCTAATCGGGTTGTGTCTCATGTTATTCCATTTGACATTAACAATGGTGCAAATCTTTGGAGTGCAACTATACCTTTAATATGTTTTGAGGCTGTGGAGTGGCATCCGACTAACAGGATTAGAAGATAGTTTGGCTTTCATCAAGACCCCTCAGTCGAAGCTATGAAACTTGGAGCGTCCCATAACATAGTGCTAGCAGGTCCAAAGAATAAGAACTGGGGCATAGAACACGTAGTATGGATCTCACAATGGTTAAATAGTTCTATGTGTGTCTTGACAGGTGAACATGTCGACAACTATCAACCATCGAACCAGTACATGGACTGGTATATTGGTAAATTCGGTGATCACTTACGGGTATCCGAGGTTGCTGAGCAAGAGGAAGAAGGTCAACAAGAGCAACTATATCAGCAAGAACAACCACCTCAACAACAAGGACCACCTCGACAAGAACAACTACTGGTTTCACAATCGTATGCATACGCACCATACCCATACCTACCATATCAACAACCATATCCATACCCAGCACAACATCCATATTCACAGTACTTACAGGAATATGCAAACTTTTCCACCCAACCTTTCATACAACCACCATATTCACAACCATATCCATATTATCCACCCCCACCATATACACAGGAATATACACAATCTTTCATCCATCCACTATATGGTCAGCTATCTACCATGTGTGAGGCATACAGGCCGACATAGGCACCGCAAGGTTCATTGACACAGTTAATAAGTGCAGTGACACAAGATGAGGATCAATATAGACACATTATTGATTGGGTCCAGGGTCCCGAGTCATCTCAGTGGGTTAATGATTTATACTCTATCTAAGATCCTCTACAGGTGCCAGTGGCTGACGTTGTTTCCAGGATTGTCTTTAGATGCGAGGCATCAACCGCGAGCCTATTCTGAGCATTCCAGGGCAAGAACTTCTATTGGTTCAGTTAGGAGTGTCCACAGAGGAATTGGATGTCGCTATGCCTGAGGGTGACGAGACGGAGAATGAGAATGCAGTTGATGAGACTCTTAGAGGTGAGGATATGGTTGATGAGACTCTTGCAAATGAGGATGAGGTTGATCAACCTGGTACAGGTGATGATGTTGTGGGTGACGATTCTGGTTCAGGTAATTTAATTGTTATTGTTGACTAGAATTGTATTTATCATTGATCTATATCGGTATTTGTGTTGGGTGTATTGAGCATGACTATATTTGTGTATGTTATCCTACAAATGTCCAAGGTAAAAGTAAAGGTAACAACCTTAGGGTTGATCCGGCTCGTAAGAGTCGATCTAGATGGAGCCCGTCATTGATCAAGAAGAGGGTAAAAAAAGGGATGCACTAAGGTGGTCGAAACCGTTAAGAAAAGTATATTTAAATGAGTTAGCTCGGTTGTTTATGGTTTAGGGTCCGGGAAGGTAATTTTATGTTATTGTTTTAATTCTGCACCCATTGTGTTGTTTTATTTAATTCTCTAATCAAAGCAAACTTGTAAATTAACTTAAGCAAAGTAAGTGTCACATGACTCAATACAAACATAAGGCTAGATAAAGTGTTGGATGCACCTCAAATGATAAACTACAATTGAACATAATACTATATATAATGACAGAAATGACTGAGATCACAAACTACAACTGAATATCATACTAAATAAGATGTTGGAAACAACTAAGGTCACAGACTAGGAATTTGGAGCCGATCCACTAGCACTCGTTTCACCACGGCGCGGGCATCTGCTTCGGCTATGACCTTCACCGCCACAAAGCCTACAACGCATAGGACCACGTAGATCACGAATATCGATCTCATTCAAGAAGCGAGTTTTCTTAGGATGACCTTTGTTGGTGGAGATTGGGTACCAATCTTGGTCCTTGGTGCATAGGCCATGTTGTTGGGTTTTCTAGTGGCCTGAATCGGGTCTTGTATATCTTTCGGATCTCACCCATCGTATAACCCTCGTGCACATACTGTTTCCAATCCAGGCGCTGGTTTGCACAGCAGGCAAATACATGCACGACATGGAATTCGATTCATCTGAAACTCACCACAATCACAATGTTGAAGGCGCAAGTTTACTGCAAACTCCAACCCACTTGGCATCTCACGCACTTCAAAGACCTCGTTCTGCCTATCAAGTAGGTTAACTTGGATGTTCCCTGCTGAGTGCTGATTTGACAGAATTTTTTGAGTTGCATATTCAGAGAATAGTTGTCTTGCACTTATACGAGCCTCAGCCTCAGCTCTCTTTCTTGTGAACAACGCATTTAGTCTGTAAAAAGTTTCCTTAACAAGGGCTATGATCGGAAGATTGCGTGCCCATTTCAATACTCCATTAATGCACTCCACTAGGTTAGTTGTCATATGGCCCAACGATGTCCACCATCATATGCCAAGGCATACTGCTGTCGAGGGATCCGATCTAACCACTGCTTGTAAGCCTCCCCTCGCTCACATAATCTCTGGTAACGCGTATCAAATTCACGCATTGTTCTAGAATAGCCAATGTTGACAATTAGCCTCTGCAGGAGTGGTGCTTTGAAACTCCTCAAAAAGTTGGATGCTATATGTCGGATGTAAAACATATGAATAGCTCTCGGATATTCCCATGCTGCATTACTACGACCCACAGCTGAGATGATTGACTCATGTCGATCAGAGATAAGGGCAACACCATCTCGATTAACTACATGTGTTCGCAAATGGCTAAGAAAAAAGTGCCAGGCATCGGCAGTCTCACCTTTGACTATGGCAAATGCAAGAGGCACGATATTTCCATTGCCATCTTGTGATACTGCAACTAAAAGAGCTCATTTATACTTTCCATACAAATGTGTGCCGTCAATCTGAACCACTGGCTTGCAACTTCTGAATGCTTTAATGCATGGGTAGAAAGCCCAGAAGACTCATGTCAGAATCCAGAGATCTTTAACTAACTCATCCCCTCGATAGCCATATGCAGTTTCATACTCAACAGTTGCTTATGGTTCTTTTGCAACCATTGCTTCAAACCATGTGGGCAAAGATTCATATGAAGATTCCCACCCACAAAATATTTTCTTCACTGCCTTTTGCTTGGCCAACCATGCTTTGCAATAACTTATCGTGTAGTTGAACTTCGATTGCACTTCAACAATGACAGATTTCACCTTTATGGGTGGGTCAGCTTCAACTAATGGCTTTATCGCTTCTGCAATTGTATCAGAGTCCAGTTTAGTATGATCCTGAGATATGATACTTCTGGTGCACGTGTGACTACCATTGTACCTCCTTATCACCCAACAATACTGTCTTTTCATAAGACAAACTCTGATAAGTCAATCACAACTTGTTCCATACTGTACGCATTTAGCATAGAATGTTGTTGGTTCTGATTCATATACCCTATAATCAACTCCTCTTCGAATGGTATGCTCTTTAACTGATGCAATAACAGCCTCTCTAGAGTTAAACTCCATTCCAATGGCAAATTCACCGGCAGCTACAACAGCTGGGGCTACACCAATAATAAAACAAAAATAAATCTAGATAATATTCTATTATTAATAATAATGATGACAACAATAAATAGTAATAACAATTTAAAAAATAAAAATAATACTAACATAAAAGCAAACACAAATAATAATATTACTAATATTAAAAAAGTGAACAACAACAACAACAAAATTACCTGTATTGACGTATTCAGAAAATTCTTGTGCATGTATGGCATCAAGATTCAAAACATGCATAAAAGATGACTCTCTATATGGATGTTGTCCGGTTAGTGCATTTGCAACATTGGTCACATCTCTTTCAATCATTATCTCATCTTCCTCTACATCTTCAGTTGGACCAACAACTTCATAATTACCTTCAAGATCTTCATCGCTTTTAGTATTATAACCTACTCAGTCTATGTTGGGTTCTGGAAAGTCAACATCATCGATTTCTTTGAACTCAACATACAACTCAATAAGTGAGGCCTGTACTCTAGTTTGATGATAGGTAAAAAACATTCTTTGCATACTAGCTTCATCAGTCACATGCATTATTTGAAATTGGCCGAAACCACAAAATACTAGCAGCCTATACAGAATATTTATGACTCTTTTTTTGCACTTGATGATCCACACTTTGAGAAAGTAAACTCTTAAGTCCTTCATATGTTATTGAAAGAGGAACAACAATAATACATAGATTCTCACATAAAAGACTCACACCTTCATGTGTATGAGATAAAATCTGACCATTGTAATATATTTTTAAACTAATATAACCCTCTTTTTTATACACTCATCACACTCACTCACGAATTTTTTTCACTCGCTCAAACTGAGAATATTTTGTAGAACAAACTCTCATTACTTCACTTAAACTTTAGTCTCATACTCCATTTTTACGTTTTAACACAATCCAGAACTTCTTTCATAGTTACTTTTATATTTTTTTATTCCTCCAGCACAAAACTTGGCTGACGTTTTCACAAAACGTCACTAACGTTTTTATTTTTTTAGCAATACGTCAACGACGTTTTCACCAAAAAATAATTTAAAAATCTGTCTTCAAGCAAAACGTTACTGACGTTTTCCTTTGTGACAATTAAAAAATAAATACATATACAGTACGTCGCTGACATTTTGCCTATAATAAAATAAAATAAAAAATTTCACACAAGACGTCGTTGACATTTTCTTCATGCAAAATTTTAAAAAAAATTGATTCAATCCAGCGATGCTATTTTGCTTTGTTTATTAAAAAAAAATCACTCTCACACAAAACGTTAAAGACGTTTTGTTTCTTTTAAAAAATTGAAATAGGCCCATAGCAAAATAATATACAATACCAATAAAATATCATTGAATAACACACATTAGTTTATAATATACAAAAAACTGAGCCGCAGTTAGCACGTCATATTTTTTGCTAATTTAAGTTTTAACACAAATTTAGTTTCAAGTTAGGGTTAGAGGCTGATGCTAGTAGTTTAGGGTTAGATTTATGGTTATATATGAGATGTGAAAGTCAATAAACCTAAATTAGTAATTATACCTAAGGATAATTTAATCATTTTATGTATTTTGACAATTTTAACAAACGAGCTGGCTATTTTCATTTGAGTTTTTTTTTGGGTGAAATCTTCACTTGAGTTTTTTTTTTCGGTAAAATCTTCACTTGAGTTTCTGAATATATTTTAGTAAAACTTTGTTTCATTTCCATTTCAACCGGTATTATTTTTAGTATTTAGAGTCTCATTCAAAGTGTTCTCTAAAAATCTCTATTCAATGAAGAATATTGACATCCATACATGTTAAAACATTAACAGAGTGAATAACAATCATTATGTGACTTAAAAAATAATTAAAAAAATCTGAGAAAAAGAAAAGAGAAATAAGAGCATTTTTTATTTTGAATAAATTATTTTTTTGAATAAAATATATTTTTTATTTCTAACGTTTTTTATTTGTGTCAAAATTATATCTGAATGTTAATTTCATATAAAATGTTAGGGACAAATAGTTTTGACACAAATCGAAAATGTTAGGTACAAAATTGAATTAATCAAAAACGTTAGTTACAAAATTGAATAAAATTAAACGTTAGGGGTATTTTTGAAAAAATCGCAAACCGTTAGAGATAAAAAGTATACTTTATCTTTATTTTTTAAGAAAAAGGCTATTTTCTGAATTTAAAAAAAATTATACAAATTAATTTCTAATATTTTTAAAAAAAATAATAAATTAATTTTTAACTTTATAAAAATTATAATGGAGAGATTAACTTAAATTTGAATATTATTCAAAATAATAAAAAAGAAATGAGAGGAGGGTTTAAGACTATAAGCCATTACAAGGGGTTTGGGAGATTTGGATATTTTGTTATTTACTTGATCGTTTTCGTTATCTTCTTTCTGAGCTAAGAGCCACTATGCTGGCCGTTTCAATGGCGCTGCTTCACCACTGTTCCACACCTCTAGCACGTGCGGTCAGCACTCCAGCACGTGATCGTGCACGTGCTTGCTCCACGGTGGCCATGGCCATGGCCACTGCACCTCGCAAATCGCAGCCGCAGCAGCAGGTTCTTCTTGGCATGTCCGAGAACGACCTCCAACAACTTGCTCTCAACTTGGGTCAGGTAAATCTCATATCTTTTTCCAATTTGATTCGTTCCCACACCATTTAATCCCACAAAGAACATAACTTTTTGTTAACTACTATAAAGAAAATGATGTTAACAAGTGTGTGAATTGGGGACTCATTAACTATGATATGAGATATATTATGAAAGGTTGTGATTCAAAACTAACTAACTAACAAACTATTACTTACATCTTCTATATACTGTTGATTTTTATTTATTTATTTATTTGTTTTTGTGGAATTTGTTAGCAAAGCTTTAGGGGGAAGCAGCTTTATCATCTTATATACAAGAGGAAGGTCAGAGAAATTCAGGAGTTCATTCAGTGTGAGTATTTCTGCACCCCTTCCTTTTTGAAATAAAAAAATAAAAAAAATGTTTTAGTTGACATTGTATTGCATTTCAGTGCCTCAGGCATTTAGGAATGAACTTGAGGAAGCTGGATGGAAGGTAGGGCGGTCTCCAACTTTTCAAACAGTTACAGCAGCTGATGGGACTGTTAAGGTGAATTATGAAATCCTAAAATTTATAATTTTTGGTCCTCAATTTATTGATATACATGGTAGTTTACTAGTTTTTGAACTTTTTGAATGATTTCTTGCTGTTCTAGTCACCATCTAAATCTTATGTGTTGAGAGTTTAGATGTTACGCACAATATCTGTTGCATGAACCATATTCTTATTTGTTTCAGCATCAATGCTTCAAGTTTTTTAATTTGGCCCTACTGTTTGCTATACATGGAAGGTTAACCGGAATGATTCCATGATTTTGCAGAGAACGTGGTCGTTGATGATTCCATGATTTCTTACACTTTTTTGGTTGGCATTTGATTTTGCAGTTGTTGTTGAAGTTGGAAGACAACAGATTGGTTGAAACCGTTGGTATTCCAGTTGACGAGGATAAAGGTTCAGCTCGCCTCACAGCATGTGTTTCATCACAGGTGTTGGATCTTGAATAGTCTATTGATTAATTATTGTTCGCTTCTTTTCTGGAGTATTTGTATACTTTATTTGGAGACCAATTCTCTGTTTATGTTAATGAAGATTTCTTGTCAATGTTCACCATTATTTTGACTATGTTTTGCTTTTTGCGTATTTAGGTTGGTTGTCCATTACGTTGCTCTTTCTGTGCCACTGGCAAAGGAGGTTTTTCAAGGAATCTTCGCAGCCATGAAATCGTCGAGCAGGTTTTTGTCATCGCTTATTCATATTCATTCATAGAGTAGTTAATTCGATGTAAGATCGTTTGCAAAATAGATAGCTTGGGGCCATTTAGATTAATTTATCCATTTTAGAGAAACACAATGGACATAAGAGAAGAAATGAGAAAGGAGTAAATATAACATGACATTGTTCATTCTCGTTGGCTTTGTTTACCATAAGACAAGAAGTTTCTACAATGCGCATATTATGGACACAGGTAATGGCAATTGAGGAGGTCTTCAACCGCAGGGTGACAAACGTAGTGTTTATGGGAATGGGTGAACCAATGTTAAATCTGAAGGCAGTGCTTGAAGCTCATCATTGCTTGAATAAGGTAAATCAACGACAATGATATGTGAAGTTATTTTCTTGTCAAATTCTTAGCAACATTTTATTGTATGATAAAGAGTAGACAAACCCTTGTTTTATCCCTTTCCTCTTAACCTCGTTTACATTATCATTTGAACATGTGATACGTGTTTTCTCAATTCATCTTTGTATGTTTTGATATATTGTAAGAGAGAGTACATAAGTTTTGTTTCTAAGTGTGCTTTTGTTCAATGTATTTTCCTTTTAGGATATCCAAATTGGGCAAAGAATGATGACCATCTCCACTGTGGGTGTTCCAAATACATTAAAGAAGCTGGCTTCTCACAAACTTCAATCTACATTAGCTGTGAGGTAATTTCTCTTGTTACAAAATGAAGTCTTGATTCAAGAATTAATGTCCTTACTTTGTCCCTTGATTCTAAGATTGATATTTGATGCCATTTGCATGGGTATTTAGAGTTTAGGCCTTGGGTTTGCCACAGTTGCTGGCATCATTTATAATCTGTTTGAGAGTCTTTATTCTATTCCAAAGTTCTTTCTTTTGCTTGGTAAGTATTCTTTAATGCGTTAATTTCATGGTGGCAATGGCAATTAAATTTTCTGATGTCCTCAGTGAAGAGATATCCATTACTGCATCATGAACTTATTTAATATCAGCGTCTAGCAGTAAATTCATAATATTGAGCCAGAAATTAGGAAAGTTTTATCATAAAATTTGTTAGGAAATATATTCGTTCCATCATCTTTTGATACCCCCAGAGCAACTTTAGAGTCACCGGCTTGACTGCAAATATTGAGAGCGCTGCAAGTTTACTTTCTGTTGAGCCAGTTGTCCATATATAACTCTATAAAATGACATTACTCCCTAATTTCTGATATATGTATATATAATTTTCTTTCTAGCATGTGTGCATATGATTTTTATTTTATATCTTGCAACAGCCTGCACGCTCCTAACCAGAAACTTAGGGAGAAAATTGTTCCTAGTGCAAAATCGTATCCATTGAGTGCACTTATGAAAGATTGTCGGGAATACTACCGGGAAACAAATAGGCGGGTTTCCTTTGAATATGCACTTTTAGGTAAGAAATTTAATTTCCAATTCAATGCTGACTTGTTCCTTGTCCATATGTTAAATGTTGATGAATTTACATAATTTAAGGAGTATTCTATTGGCATTATGTTTGAACAGCTGGAGTCAATGACTCGGTAGATAATGCGATAGAACTCGCCAAACTACTCCATGAATGGGGGCCTGGTTATCATGTGAACTTGATACCTTTCAATCCGGTAGAAGGCTCTGAGTACCGCCGTCCTTACAAGAAAGCAGTATGCTGATTTCATTATTTGTTTGTCCATTCTACATGATTTGCCTTATCAACTGAGTTATTTGATAATCTTGGAATAGGTGCAAGCATTCGCGGCTGCTTTGGAGTCCAATAAAATAACTGTTAGTGTACGTCAAACCAGAGGACTTGACGCAAATGCAGCGTGTGGTCAGTTGCGAAACAATTTCCAGAAAAATCCTTTGGTTACCGACGCCGAAAATCTGGAAACAGAGCTCCCAAACATGGAGCTTGCAGTAGCTGGTTGATTTCACAACGCTCTTAGCAGTTATGTTTTCAACACTTTTGCCTCGGTAAATCGCTATATGCCGTGACACAAACAAGTTCTTTTATGATGAGAGACAGAGAGGTGTGATGAACAAGGTATGAACAGAAGATTAGCTGAGTCTCTATTGCTAATAATGAAGTCATAGAGGAGTTTGCTATGTTGCATCATTTGAAAATGTGTCAACCTTCTTTATATGATCATATGATGCTGATACACAATGAGAAATGTGGACACACATCTATGCAATCATGGTATCCATTTTTCATCTACAACAACTAAAGGTTTAGGCACAAAAGGTAGTGTGATTAGGAGATAATTGTGATGTTGTTAGTGAGAGAGATTTTTTTTCCCCCCATCTATGTCTTTTCTTTTTCTTCCCTCAATTCTTTGGTTGATATATATAGATAGCAGCAATTGGTCCATTGTAAAAATTTTAGACTGATGTTAAAGTCCCATTTTGAACCTAACTATTGTTTTATCTTCTATTTATGTTTCGGTTCCATTTGCTCCATTATATTTATATCAATGATAACCTTCACAAATCCATTCACTCATCTTGCTCAAAAAAAATTTTCCGACCAAAATGGACTATTTCTGCCCCACAACTATTATCCCCGAGGCGGTTGGTTGAGTGGCTAAATATATTGCATTCGGGTTTGAATCTTAATAATGGCCAAATAATGTATGTGAGTGTGTTATGTGTGATATAATATCTAGAATTGAAAGTTGTTCAATCCATCTAACTAAAAAAAAAAAAAAAGAATACGTGCATGTCATGTTGTTCTCGGTATATTATATATCTTTGTTTTGTTTTTTATTTTTCCTTTAATGAAATCAAATCTTCTAGCAGAAAGAAAATTATTGACCTCAAAATTAAGAATTCCTTATAATTCTTTTTTTATTATTTTTTTTAATTTTTAATTTCAATAAAATTGTTCAAAATAATATTTGTCAATAGAGCCATTTTTATTTTAAAAAATAAGTCACATAATTTGAGCATATATACGAAATTGTAAAATAAAATAAATAAAATTAATAACTAAAAGAAGAATAAAAACAAAAAAAAATGGAAAAAATGTTTAAAAATTATATAATTATTAATTTTGTAATAGTAATTAGAGTAAAGTATCGTTTTTATCCCCAACGTTTTGGGTAAATCCTATTTTTGTCCCTAACGTTTAAATCGTCATATTTGTATCCCTAACGTTTGTAAAAGTGATTCAATGTTATCCTGCCGTCAATCACACATCATGAACGCTTTAGTTTGAGTTTTAAAAATCTATTCTTGAAGTTAGAATACAAATGTCTGAGATAGAATTAATGATCCATTCTGAAAAATAGTTCATCAAAAATTGAAATTAATTCTTACAACATTTACATAATTCACTTTTCTAGGAACATAATTGAATCTAAACACAAATAGTGGGTATATTAAAATCGAACACATCCAAGTGAGACCTAATTGAGAATGAATACATCCAAGTGAGAATAATTGAAAAATATAATCTGATTTGTTAGTATAATTGATAGTAGGATAACATTGAATCACTTTTATAAACGTTAGGGATACAAATAGGACGATTTAAACGTTAGGGACACAAATAGGACTTACCCAAAACGTTGAGGACAAAAATGATACTTTACTCTAATAATTATTTAACAAAAAAAGAAAAAATAAAAATCTTTGACCCGGCGGGTCGCCTCGCCCTACCAAAACCCGCAAAATTGGCATGCTCCAAATTCTAACCCGACCCGCATTTTTAACAGGTTTGACTCATTTTACCACCCCTACTCTCCCGTGAGCAAGCGACGTTCTCTCCACGAGTCTCTCTTTTCCTGTGGACTTCACTCTCACTTTTACTTAGATAGAAAAGTATTACGTTTTAACTTTACCATACTTAGAGTTTCAATTGACAATTTGGGGCCAATTAAGGTTTTAATATGGGATAAATTAAATTAAAGACAACTAATACACTCTTTTTGGCCATGTCAGTGTGTCACTGTCCACGTAAGGAACCTCCGATTGCCATATCATTCTTTTTCATTAACCTTGAATGGAGCAGTTAATGTTTACGTATTTTTGTCGATAACAAAATTCAAGTGTATTTTTATTAACAGACAAAATTATTTGAGTGCATTTTTAGTATTTTACCATAAATTGTTTGTTTATATTTGTAATAAATAGTTGATGAGACTCTAGAGTCAATGAGTACGGCTAAACTAAAGCCTAAAATTGGGTTCCTCAAAAATAAAAAGCAAGGTTCGAGAACCAAATCGGTCAATAAATTGTTTAAGTGGCCGATTCAATGAATTACTAGTCCAACCAGAGTCCAATTAGAATCCAACCGATCTAATTAAATATAATAATATTATTAAAAATATAATATATAATTTCAAATATGTGAATTCGCTATACTAATAAAATTTAAAAATTTACAATTTTATTTTATAATTCATCTAAAATTTATTATTAAAAGCTTATAAATGATTCAAACATAGTGACAAACACACTAATTAACTTTAACAGTAAACACACTAAACTAGCCCATGAATCATGATGCTTATAATCCTTGTTTTTGAATTTTGGAAAACAAACATTGAAAGAATAAATGACCATTTGTATTTATAAAAGATGAAAATACTGACATATGTATCCATACTAGATCGAAATTAAACTTGTACCCACACAAGATGCTTTCTGTATGACAAAAGTACCATACGTAGCACTCCAACCCTCTAAAGACAGGGTACTTTTGTCACACGGAGGACATCTTACGTGGGTACAAGTTTAGTTTCGATTTAGTGTAGGTACATATGTCAGCATTTTTATCTTTCATGGGTACAAATGATCATTTATTCTTTGAAAACTATGAGTAATCTTCAGGATTTTTTATTTTAATAAATAAAATAAATGTAATAATTACTAAAATAATTAATTTAAAAATTATTTACCGATTTAAATTCCCCTCTTTTATCTCGTTTACAGTGTAAACGAGATAAGACACGTCACACTGCCACGTGTATATCTCGTTTACACTGTAAACGAGATAAGAAAAGACAAATTTGCAGCTGCTATAAAAGGATGTGTAACCCTTGGTATTCTCCAATCTCCACACACATTTCAAATCCTTTCTCTGTCACATTTTTTCTCACGGAAACAAGGCAACAATGGCCAGTAATAGTGTATATATAGTGTGTGTGTTTATCCCAATTGTTGTATGAAAAATGGCAATAACGGGGTGACATTTGAGTATGAGAATCCGATATTATTGCGCACTCAACGTGTAAATACGTTGTCAGAGTTGAAAAGTTTGATATTGAGCAAGTTCGGTGGTACAGAAGTGAGGGAGATCGGAAGGGTGGGGTATAGGTTGCTGGCACCCATGGATAACGGAGTTTTCCGGTATTCCGACTTCAAGGGGACGAGCATGTGCGACTGATGTTCAACATCCATGGGAGGATCATGGCGGAACAGGTAATGGAGCTTTCCGTTGAGGTGGGAGATAGTTGTCGTGATGGTTTTGTGCACTCGACCTATGTACCGAACGACCGACCTCTCGCACCACCACCCATTCATGTCGCCATTCCATTGGATGAGGCGGAGGAGGGCGAGGAGGAGTTGGACGAAGATTACGTGGTGGATAGTGCGAACAGTGATTCTTCCAAAGGTGGCAATGAGGAAGAGTTTGTGCCAGAGATGTCTGCCCAGACTGTGGCATGCCATGTCTTGCCTCTACTTCACCCAATTTCGGCGCTATCGACGGTGCCAAGTCACTATCACAGTTTGGATCTGGACGCCATGCATGAGAGGACTCCGTTTTTGGACATGGGTGAAGAGGATTACAACTTAGACGGTGGGGTAGAGTTTCGGGTCGGCCACAGGTTCAAATGCCGATAGGCAATGCTGCAAAGTGTGAAGAACTATAGTATTCGAGGAGTGCTGAGTACCGGGTGCTCGAATCGGACCGATTAAAGTAACATGTGCAGTTCTGTCAAGCTGACAATGGGTGTTTATAGAGCCTACGTGTGGCCCTTTGGCAGAACCTCAGATACTGGTAAGTTCAACTTTAATTGTGCTTTTGAGTACTTCTGTGTAATATATTAAAGAGGTTTGAGATATGGCTGAAGCAATATTGTTTTGTTGTGGTTAGGGAGGTTTGGAGGGTTGGTGGAGTGCACAGTTGTCTAGCACCCACCATGTCTCAAGACCATCGCCAATTAAACAGCAGTTTTATTTGCATGGTCATATTGCCGTTGATACAGTCCAACCCCTCTGTGAGTATTCTGGTGTTACAAGGTGCGGTCCAGGTGAGCTATCATTTCAAACCCTCCTACAGAAAGGTATGGATGACAAAGTAGAAGGCAATTGCACAGATCTACGGGAATTGGAAAAAGTCCTACAACAAGGTGCCGAAGCTGCTTCAGGCACTGTAGAACTATTTTCCTGGAACCATTTGTGACCTACGTGTCAAACCGTTCTACGATGGGCACCTCTTGGTACGCGGTTGTACCATGTTCGACGAAGTATTTTGGGCTTTCCCCTCATGTGTCGAGGTATTCAAGCATTGCAAGCCGTTTGTATCTGTCGACGGAACGCATCTGTATGGCAGATACGGTGGAGTGTTGCTTATTGCGGTGGCGCAAGACGGCAACAGCAACATCCTGCCTATTGCTTTTGCCGTTGTCGAGTCCGAGAGCATCGAGTCATGGTCGTTCTTCCTTACTAATCTGAGACACCATGCCACCCCACAAGATGGTCTGCTGGTTATCTCCGACTGATCTCAGGCCATCAAGACCGCGCTAAGCGCCGACGATAGTGGATGGCATCCCCCAAGAGCATTTCATGCTTACTGTATCAGACACATAGCTGCAAATTTCATGACTCGGTTCAAGTCAGCTAAGGGCAAGAGATACCTCATAATTGCTGCTTACAGTCCAAGCAAGGCTGGGTATGAGTGGTACATGGATGCCTTGAAAGGATTCTCCTCGGCGATGGCAGATTGGGCTGGTCGGTTCAACAGGAGATTTGGCTGCAATATTTCGACAGTGGGCGGCGGTTTGGATACATGACCACAAATCTGTCAGAGTGCATCAATGTAGTTCTGAAGGGGACACGATACACTCCGATTTCAGCCATTGTGCGCATCATGTACGAAAGACTGCAGAAGTTGTTTGTGACGAAGGGCAGGGAGGCGCAGTTACAGATGGCGAATGGAAACCGTTTCTCCCAAAGACTCTTAGCCACCATTAAAAAGAATAGAGAAGAATCCCGAAGATGCGTGTCATTCATTGTGATAGGCGGGCCTCTGTGTTTGTTGTGAAGGAGCTAGAGCCGTTCGAGGGTTGGTCGCAAGGTTCCTTCCGTCTTCGTATATCGAAAAGTACGTGTTATTGTGGACTATTTCATTCTCTCCACTATCCGTGCCGCCACGTACTTGCCGGGTGTGTCGCCGCTAGCATTGAGTGGTACCCGTATGTGCATCCGATTTACAGGCAGGAAGCTATGTTCAAGGTGTACGAGGTGGAGTTTCCACCGATTCTTGACGAGTCCCTTTGGCCGGAGTGCTATGGGACGATGCTGTGTCCTAACCCTATCATGCGTTCGAAGGCGACTGGACGACCCGTTTCCACCAGATTCTTGAATGATATGGATGAGGTCGAGCAACATGAGAAGCGGTGTGGCCTCTGTAGGCAATCCGGTCATATTAGAAGGGGTTGTTCTAATCAACCCACGAGAGATGCCTAGGACCTACAGTTCTTTTAGTATGGATGTAGTTTATTCCTGTTGAAGTTTTTTTATCATTTGATTGTACCAGTTAAATGAAGCTGTAGCCTTTTTGATTTATCAGAAATGTCAATCCTTAGTTTTACATTTTAGTTTTATTGATGATGTAATATGTTGGTGTTATTTTTATTTTTGTTTAAAGTGGAATACTTTGGTTTTGACATTTTATAGACTTCAGAGATGTAATAATTTAGTTTCATATTTTACTTTTATAAGGCAGAGGGTAATAGTCATAAGAAATTACAACATAATAAACAACAACTGTTTACAATACAGAGCTTCACATACTAGCTAAAAAAGTGAATAAACAAGACAACCAAAATATAAAACAATAAAAAGAACTACAACCCAAACATATAACATCATCGGTGGCGAGGATCCTAGTAGTGGCACCTGTGCCCGGTACCACATGGTGGAGGTTGAGCCTGGCACTGAGGTCGAGAAGGACGAGGATCTTTCTGAGGCATTAGAGGGACAGCGGTGTCCTAGAGTGGCTGCGGATGATATGGCTGGAGCCCTCCAGAGGATGGATATGTGGCATACTGATGGATGTGAAGCTAAGGTTGAGACAGTGGAGCTGATGGAGGGGTCGCTTGAGGCTGTGATGACTTCAGGTACATACCATAGTCGTAGGATGGCGGGGTCGAATACTAGGTACCAGGATGAAGACTGATGAGCGGATAATTTATACGCTTTTTGGCATTGTTCTTAGGTAGTTTTTAATATGTTTTAATTACTTTTTAGTATATTTTTATTAGTTTTTATGTTATGGACTTTGCTATGAGTTTGTGTGTTTTTCTGTGATTTCAGGTATTTTCTGGCTGAAATTGAGGGACCTGAGCAAAAATCTGATTCAGAGGCTGAAAAAGGACTGCAGATGCTGTTGGATTCTGACCTCCCTGCACTCGAAATAGAATATTTGGAGCTACAGATGTCCAATTGGCGCTTTATCAATTGCGTTGGAAAGTAGACATCCAGGGCTTTCTAGTAATATATAATAGTTCACACTTTGCTCGAGTTTTGATGACGCAAACTGGCGTTTAAACGCCAACTTCTTATCCTATTCTGGCGTTAAATGCCAAAAACAAGTTACAAGCTAGAGTTAAACGCCAGAAACAGGTTACAACCTGGCGTTTAACTCCAGGAATAGACTATGCACGTAAAAGCTTCAATGCTCAGTCCAAACACACACTAAGTGGGGCCCGGAAGTGGATTTCTGCACTATCTATCTTAGTTTACTCATTTTCTGTAAACCTAGGTTACTAGTTGAGTATAAAAACTACTTTTAGAGATTTATTTTGTACCTCATGACATTTTACATCTGAATTTGTATCTTCTACAGCATGAGTCTCTAAACCCCATGGTTGGGGGTGATAAGCTCTACTGTGTCTCAATGGATTAATGCAATTACTACTGTTTTTCATTCAATCACGCTTGTTTCTATTCTAAGATATTCATTTGCACTTCAACAAGATGAATGTGATGATCCATGACACTCATCACCATTCTCAACCTATGAACGCGTGCCTGACAACCACTTCCATTCTATCTTAGATTGAGTGTGTATCTCTTGGGCTTTTGGTTTATGAGTTTGATTGCCTCTCCTGACAATAGAGCACTCAAATCCGTGAGGCCAGAGTCTTCATGGTATAAGCTAGAATCGATTGGCAGCATTTCTGAGATCTGAAAAGTCTAAACCTTGTCTGTGGTATTCTGAGTAGGATCTGGGAAGGGAGGACTATGACGAACTTCAAACTCACGACTGTTGGGCGTAGTGACAGACGCAAAAGGATCACTGGATCCTATTCCAACACAAGTGAGAACCTTCAGATGATTAGCCATGTACGTGGACCTTTTTCACTGAGAGAATGGATGGTAGCCATTGACAACGGTGATCCACCAACATACAGCTTGCCATGGAAGGAGCCTTGCGTGCGTGAAGAAGAAGACAATAGGAAAGCAGAGATTCAAAAGACAGAGCATTTCCAAAACTCCAACCCATTCTCCATTACTGCATAACAAGTATTTATTTCATACTCTTTTATTTTTCGCAATTAAAACTAAGAACCATTATTGATATCCTGACTAAGATTTACAAGATAACCATAACTTGCTTCAAGTCAACAATCTCCGTGGGATCGACCCTTACTCACGTAAGGTATTACTTGGACGACCCAGTGCACTTGCTGGTTAGTTGCGCGGGATTACAAAAGTGTGATTGCAATTTCGTGCACCAAGTTTTTGGCGCCATTGCCGGGGATTGTTCGAGTTTGGACAACTGACGGTTCATCTTGTTGCTTAGATTAGGAAAAATTGTCTTTTGTTAAGTTTAGAGTCTCTTTATTTTTCTTTTCAAAAATTTTCAAAAATCTTATTTTTCCTCATTAATTTTCTATTTTTATTTGAGTTCAGTTTCATGAATTAAGTTTGGTGTCAATTGCATGCTTTTCGTTTTCCTTCAATTTTTCAAAAATATTTCTCTCTTGTTTAATCCTTGCATTTATTGAATGTGTCTATGTTCTTGTGAATAGTTGCTCATTTGAGTCTTTCTTTCTAAAATCTTTTCGAAAAAACTTTCCTTGTTTGATCTTTAATTTTTCTTATTTTGTGTCTTTCCGTGTTTTTCTTGTGATTTTCGAAAATTCCAAAAAGATTTTTCAAGAAAATACTTTTTCTTTCATAACTCAGTTGGTTAGAGCGTTGGCTTATGTTTTTGGTATCTTCTTTTTAAAAATAATTTTTCTTTGATTAAATATTGTGTCAAATTTTAAGTTTGGTGTTCTTTCTTTATGTTCTTGAGTTCTTTGAGTCTTTGAATCGTGTTCTTGTTGTTCTTGTGAGTCATTCAAAGTGTTCTTGAGTTTTCTTGGTGTTTTGATCTTAAAATTTTTTAGTTTGGTGTTTCTTGGTGTTTTTCCTCCAAAATTTTTGAAAACAAGGAGTATTAGATCTAAAAATTTTAAGTCTTGTGTCTTTTGTGTATTTTTTTCTTTCATCATAAAATTCAAAAATCAAAAAAATATCTTTTCCTTTAATTGCTCATAATTTTCGAATTCATTAGGTTGATTTGGTCAAAATTTTTAAAATCATATCTTTTTCAAAAAAAAAACTCTTAACCACTTTCTCTCTCTCATTCTTTTTTGAAAATCCTCATAAAATATTTTCAATTTTTTATTTTATTTTATTATTTTAATATCCATTTTCTTATTCTTATTTTTTTGAAAAAAATATAATAAATATAATAAAATAAATAAAATAAGTAAATAATATTTTCATCTCCAATCCATATCATCTCCCTTTCTCCATCATGGACCTAAATGGAAATGAACAGTCCAGAAGGACTCTGGGGTCATATGCTAACCCCACTACTGCTTTATATGGGAGTAGTATCTGTATACCCTCCATCGGAGTCAGTAATTTTGAGTTGAATCCTCAGCTCATTATCATGGTGCAGCAAAATTGCCAGTATTCCAGTCTTGCATAGGAAGAACCTACTGAGTTTCTGGCACAGTTCTTACAAATTGCTGACATAGTACATGATAAAGAAGTAGATCATGATGTCTACAGATTATTACTGTTTCCATTTACTGTAAAAGACCAAGCTAAGAGGTGGTTAAACAACCAACCTAAAGCTAGCATAAGAACATGGAAACAGTTGTCAGACAAATTCCTGAATCAATATTTTTCTCCTAAGAGGATGACACAGCTAATGCTGGACATTCAAGCCTTTAAACAAGAGGATGATGAATCCCTTTACAACGCCTGGGAGAGGTACAGAGAGATGCTAAGAAAATGCCCCTCTGAAATGTTTTCAGAATGGGTGCAGTTAGACATCTTCTACTTCGGGCTTACAGCAAAAGCTCAGATATCTCTAGACCACTCAGCTGGTGGATCTATACACATGAGAAAGACAATTGAAGAGGCTCAAGAGCTCATTGATACAGTTGCTAGAAATTAGCATCTGTACTTAAGTAGTGAATCCTCCATGAAAAAAAAGGCTAAGGCAGTATCCACTGAACTTAGTCCTCCAGAACAGGTTACGAAAATCAATCAGTAATTATGTCATCTAACAGAACAGTTGGCAGAATTTAAAGAGATGTTACAAGACACTAAGGATGCAAACAAGAACATGGAAGCACAACTTGACCAGACAAGACAACAGTTATCTAAACAAATAACAAAAGAATATCAAGCTGTTCAATTAAGGAGTGGAAAAATATTGAATACCTCAACTCAAAGTAGCAGAAAGCCAAGAAAAGAACATTTAGCAGAGGATGAGCGAACTGCTACCCAAAATCCCTCTGAGGACAGTAAGAGCCCAGAGAGGAATGCTTCTGGTATTCAAACACCAGGAAAGGGTGAAAACTGGCGTTAAACGCCGAGTGGACGCCCAGTTCTGGCGTTCAAACGCCAAAAAAAGGGAAAAATTGGTGTTAAACGCCCAAACCATGTTCAGTTCTGGCGTTCAAACGCCAGAAAAGGGTGAGAATCTAGCGTTAAACGCCAACCCATCTCCCAGTTCTGGTGTTCAACCGCCAATGAGGGGTCAGACACCTGCAAGTGCTGATAATAATTCCCTCAAGAAGGCTTCTCCACCTACCTCTATAGGAAATAAACCTACAGCAACCAAGGTTGAAGAATATAAAGCCAAAATACCTTATCATCAGAAACTCCGCCAAGCAGAACAGGATAAACAATTTGTCCGCTTTGCAGACTATCTCAGGACTCTTGAAATCAAGATTCTGTTTGCAGAGGCACTTGAGCAAATACCCTCTTATCCTAAGTTCATGAAAGAGATCTTAAGTCATAAGAAGGATTGGAGAGAAACTGAAAAGGTTTTTCTCACTGAAGAATGCAGTGCAGTCATTTTAAAGAGCTTACCAGAGAAGCTTAAAGATCCTGGAAGCTTTATGATACTATGCACATTAGAGGGTACCTGTACCAAGACAGCTCTATGTGATCTTGGGGCAAGTATCAACCTAATCTCTGCATCCACAATTAAAAAGCTTGGCTTGACTAAAGAGGTCAAACCAACCAGGATATTTCTTCAACTTGATGATGGCTCCATTAAATACCCATCAGGCGTGATTGAAGACATGATTGTCACAGTTGGGCAATTTACCTTTCTTACTGACTTTGCAGTGCTGGAAATGGAGGAGCACAAGAGTGCAACTCTCATTCTAGGAAGACCTTTCCTAGCAACTGGACGAACCCTCATTGACGTCCAAAAAGGAGAAGTAATCCTGAGAGTCAATGAGGATGAATTTAGGCTGAATGCTGTTGAAGCAATGAAGCACCCAGACACATCAAAAGACTGCATGCGCATTGATATTATTGACTCCCTAGTAAAGAAGATCAGTATGGCTGAGAGTCTCGAATCAGAGCTAGAGGACATATTTAAAGATGTTCAGCCTGATATGAAGGAACCAGAGAAAATAAAAGAACCTCTAAAAATTCCTCAGGAAGAGGAGAAACCTCCTAAACCCGAGCTCAAACCACTACCACCATCCCTGAAATATGCATTTCTGGAAGAAGGTGAAACTTTTCCTGTAATCATAAGCTCTGCCTTAGAGCCACAGGAAGAGAAAGCACTAATACAGGTGCTAAAGACACACAAGACAGCTCTTGGGTGGTCCATTAGTGATCTCAAGGGCATTAGCCCAGCTAGATGCATGCACAAGATCCTACTGGAAGATAATGCCAAGCTAGTGGTTTAACCACAAAGGCGGCTGAATCTAGCCATGAAGGAGGTGGTGCAGAAAGAGGTCACTAAATTACTAGAGGCTGGGATTATTTATCCCATTTCTGATAGCCCCCTGGATGAGCCATGTCCAAGTTGTACCCAAAAAGGGAGGCATGATAGTGGTTCATAATGAAAAGAATGAACTGGTCCCTACAAGAACAGTTACAGGGTGGCGTATGTGTATTGATTATAGAAGACTCAATACAGCCACTAGGAAGGATCATTTTCCTTTATCATTCATAGACCAGATGCTAGAAAGACTAGCAGGTCATGACGATTACTACTTTTTGGATGGCTATTCAGGTTACAACCAAATTATAGTAGATCCCCAATATCAAGAAAAGACAGTATTCACATGTCCATCTGGAGTATTTGCCTACAGAAAGATGCCATTTGGTCTGTGCAATGCACCTACAACCTTTTAGAGATGCATGCTCTCTATTTTTTCTGATATGGTGAAAAAATTCTTGGAAGTCTTCATGGATAACTTCTCAGTATTTGGAGACTCATTCAGTTCCTGTCTTGACCATCTAGCACTTGTTCTGAAAAGGTGCTAGGAGACTAACCTGGTTTTAAACTGGGAAGAATATCACTTTATGGTGACTAAAGGAATTGTCCTTGGGCACAAAATTTCAAACAAAGGAATAGAGGTGGATAAAGCTAAGGTAGAGATAATTGAAAAATTACCACCACCTGCCAATGTTAAAGCAATCAAAAGTTTTCTGGGGCATGCAGGATTCTATAGGAGGTTTATAAAGGATTTTTCAAAAATTGCAAAACCTCTGAGCAATCTGCTAGCTGCTAACACGCCATTTATCTTTAATATGGAATGTCTGCAGGCATTTGAGACTCTAAAAGCTAAACTGATCACAGCACCAGTCATCTCTGCACTAGACTGGACATTACCATTCGAACTAATGTGTGATGCCAGTGACCATGCCATTGGTGCAGTATTAGGACAGAGGCATGACAAACTTCTGCATGTCATTTATTATGTCAGTCGTGTTTTAAATGACGCACAAAAGAACTACACAACAACAGAAAAAGAATTGCTTGCAGTGGTTTATGCCATTGACAAGTTCAGATCCTATTTAGTAGGATCAAAAGTGATTGTGTACACTGACCATGCTGCTTTTAAATACCTACTCATAAAGTAAGATTCAAAACCCAGGCTCATAAGATGGGTGTTGCTTCTGCAAGAGTTTGATATAGAAATAAGAGACAGAAAAGGGACAGAAAATCAAGTAGCAGATCACCTGTCCCGGATAGAACCAGTAGAAGGGGCGTCCCTCCCCCTTACTGAGATCTCTGAAACCTTTCCGGATGAGCAACTCTTTGCCATTCAGGAAGTACCATGGTTTGCAGACATTGCAAACTATAAAGCTGCGAGATTTATACCCAAGGAGTACAGTAGACAGCAGACGAAAAAATTAATTTCTGATGCAAAGTACTACTTGTGGGATGAGCCATATCTCTTTAAGAGATGCGCAGACGGAATAATCCGTAGATGCGTGCCTAGAGAAGGGGCACAGAAGATCCTATGGCATTGCCATGGATCACAATAGGGAGGATATTTCGGAGGTGAGCGAACAGCCACAAAAGTCCTCCAATGTGGCTTCTACTGGCCTACACTCTATAGAGACTCCCGAGAGTTTGTACGTAACTGTGACAGTTGCCAGAGAGCTGGTAATCTGCCCCATGGTTACGCCATGCCTCAACAAGGGATCTTAGAGATTGAGTTGTTTGACATATGGGGTATTGACTTTATGGGGCCTTTTCCACCATCATACTCAAACACTTATATTCTGGTGGCAGTAGACTATGTATCTAAATGGGTGGAGGCAATTGCAACACCCAGTAATGATACTAAGACAATGCTAAAGTTCCTCCAGAAATATATCTTTAGCAGATTTGGTGTCCCTAGAGCACTAATCAGAGATGGAGGCACTCATTTCTGTAATAAATAGCTTTACTCTGCTATGGTCTGATATGGAATTAGCCACAAGGTGGCAACTCCATATCATCCATAGACAAATGGACAAGCTGAAGTCTCTAATAGAGAACTAAAAAGAATCCTGGAATGGACTGTAATTGCCCGTAGGAAGGATTGGGCAAAGAGCTTGAATGATGCTCTATGGGCATACAGAACAGCATTCAAGACTCCTATAGGAACTTCTCCATACCAGCTTGTATATGGGAAGGCCTGTCACCTGCCAGTGGAACTGGAGCATAAAGCCTACTGAGCAACCAGATTCCTAAACTTTGATGCCAAATTAGCTGGAGAGAAAAGATTGCTCAAGCTGAATGAGCTAGAGGAATTCAGACTCAATGCTTTCAAAAATGCAAAAATTTACAAGGAGAAAGCAAAAAGGTGGCATGACAAAAAAACTGTCATCCAGAGACTTTGAGCTAGGATAAAAGGTTCTGCTGTTCAACTCTAGGCTCAGATTGTTCCTTGGGAAATTGAAATCCCGGTGAAAAGGCCCATATGTGATTACAGGTGTGTCACCATATGGATATGTAGAGCTTCATGATATTGACTCTGACAAAAAGTTCATTGTTAATGGACAGAGAGTCAAGCATTATCTTGAAGGCAATGTTGAGAAAGAAGCACCAAACTGGCGTTTAACGCCAGAAAGAAGCAACAAGCTGGCATTAAACGCCAGAAACAAGCAACAGCTTGGCGTTAAATGCCAGGAAAGGTATAAAAGCTGGCGTTAAACGCTAGAAACAGGCAGTAACCTGCGTTTAACGCCAGACTTGCATTCTATGGGCATTTCTGCATGCCTAAATGGAGCAGGGATGAGAAGTCCTTGACCCCTCAGGATCCCCGCCTACCTCAACTCACTCTTTCTCTTCTTCACACCTTTCCATAACAACCTTCCCCCTCCATCTCCTCTATTTCTTATTTTTCCCCTCCTTTCTTTCTTCTTTTGCTTAGGGACGAGCAAACCTTTTAAGTTTGGTGTGGTAAAAGCTTTGCTTTTTGTTTTTTCATAACCATTTATGGCACCTAAGGCCAGAGAAACCTCTAGAAAGAGGAAAGAAAAGGCAAAAGCTTCCACCTCCGAGTCATGGGAGATGGAGAGATTCATCTCAAAGGTCCATAGCTCAGTAGTAGAGCATTTGACTACACATCAAGGAGCCATGAAGGAAGAGCAACAAAGACAAGGAAGATACATTGAGGAGCTCAAGCACTCCATAGGATCTTCAAGAAGGAGAACTAGCCGCCATCACTAAGGTGGACCCGTTCTTTAATTTTCTTGTTCTTATTTTTCTGTTTTTCGAATTTTTTAGCTTTATGTTTGACTATGTTTTGTGTCTTTACTGCATGATCATTAGTGTCTAGTGTCTATGTCTTAAAGCTATGAATGTCCTATGAATCCTTCACCTTTCTTAAATGAAAAATGTTCTAAATACAAAAGAACAAGAAATACATGAATTTCGAATTCATCCTTGAAATTAGTTTAATTATTTTGATGTGGTGACAATACTTTCTGTTTTCTAAATGAATGCTTGAATAGTGCATATTTTTTATAGTGAAGTTTATGAATGTTAAAATTGTTGGCTCTTGAAAGAATGATGAAAAAAGAGAGATATTATTGATAATCTGAAAAATCATAAGATTGATTCTTGAAGCAAGAAAAAGCAGTGAAGAACAAAGCTTGCGGAAAAATGGTGAAAAAGAAAAGAAAAAGAAAAATAAAAAGCAAGTAGAAAAAGTCAATAGCCCTTAAACTAAAAGGCAAGGGTAAAAATGATCCAAGGCGTTGAGTATCAATGGATAGGAGGGCCTAAAGGAATAAAATCCTGGCCTAAGCGGCTAAATTAAGCTGTCCTTAACCATGTGCTTGTGACATGCAGGTCCAAGTGAAAAGCTTAAGACTGAGTGGTTAAAGTCGTGATCCAAAGCAAAAAGAGTGTGCTTAAGAGCTCTGGACACCTCTAACTGGGGACTTTAGCAAAGTTGAGTCACAATCTGAAAAGGTTCACCCAGTCATGTGTCTGTGGCATTTATGTATCCAGTGGTAATACTGGAAAACAAAGTGCTTAGGGCCACGACCAAGACTCATAAAGTAGTTGTGTTCAAGAATCAACATACTGAACTAGGAGAATCAATAACACTATTTGAATTTTGAGTTCCTATAGATGCCAATCATTTTGAACTTCAAGGGATAAAGTGAGATGCCAAAACTATTCAGAAGCAAAAAGCTACTAGTCCCGCTCATCTAATTGGAGCTAAGTTTTATTGATATTTTGGAATTTATAATATATTCTCTTCTTTTTATCCTATTTGATTTTCAGTTTCTTGGGGACAAGCAATAATTTAAGTTTGGTGTTGTGATGAGCGGATAATTTATATGCTTTTTGGCATTGTTCTTAGGTAATTTTTAATATGTTTTAATTACTTTTTAGTATATTTTTATTAGTTTTTATGCAAAAATCACATTTCTAGACTTTGCTATGAGTTTGTGTATTTTTCTATGATTTCAGGTATTTTCTGGCTGAAATTGAGGGACCTGAGCGAAAATCTGATTCAGAGGCTGAAAAAGGACTACAGATGTTGTTGGATTCTGACCTCCCTGCACTCGAAATTAAATTTTTGGAGCTACAGAAGTTCGATTGGCGCGTTATAAATTGCGTTGAAAAGTAGACATCCAGGGCTTTCCAGAAATATATAATAGTCAATACTTTGCTCGAGTTTTGACGACGCAAAATGGCGTTTAAACGCCAACTTCTTGCCCTATTCTGGCGTTAAATGCCAGAAACAGGTTACAAGCTATAGTTAAACGCCAAAAACAGGTTACAACCTGGCGTTTAACTCTAGGAATAGCCTATGCACGTGAAAGCTTCAATGTTCAGCCCAAACACACACCAAGTGGGTCCCGAAAGTGGATTTCTGCACTATCTATCTTAGTTTACTCATTTTCTGTAAACCTAGGTTACTAGTTGAGTATAAAAACTACTTTCAGAGATTTATTTTGTACCTCATGACATTTTACATCTGAATTTGTATCTTCTACAATATGAGTCTCTAAACCCCATGGTTGGGGGTGAGGAGCTCTGCTGTGTCTCAATGGATTAATGCAATTACTACTGTTTTTCATTCAATCACGCTTGAAGTAACATGATATACAAAACCTTAAAGTAAAATAAATATTTCTATCTTACTTACATCTACTTCTACTTAAGAACATATTTCTATGTTTCTAACTTACACATATTTCTTTTTTACATAGTGCATATTAAACAAACCCTAACAAGAATGTTATATATAACAACCTAGCACAAGAAAAATAGAGTTCCAAACTAATAATTATGTCATAACAAACTTGCACAAGCAAATAAAGTTCCAAACTAATAATTATATCATAACAACCTTGCACAAGCAAATAGAGTTCTAAATTCCTCATAGAGACCTACTACTAAACCTGCCAACTACGTTTCGGTTCTTCGGGATTACCCTAACCATGGCCACATATTTAGATTAAACAAACAAAACAAAACTAACCTCAAAGTCGGCCACCCCGGTGTAATACGACGTCTTGTTCAGCCTGTTGATGTCTCCGTCATTTTCTGTCTGCTGCGCCATCGCAGTATCAATCAAAAATAGGGTCAAAAAAGGATAATAGAGAGGAGAAAATAGTTAACTAGGTCAAACTGGGGTCCAGAATGACACTGTGAATGACATATACTTATAGACGTCGATAAGCCTTACTCGTTTACAGTGTAAACGAGATAAGAGAAAAGAATTTAAATCGATAAATAATTTTTAAATTATTTATTTTGATAATTATTACATTGTTTATTTATTAAAATAAAAAATTCGTAATCTTCATTGTGTTTGAAAATTCTATTCCTATAACTTCACATAAACTTAAATCCAATATCAAATTTCAAATTTCGAAAAGAATAAATAAATATGAAGATAAATAAACTAAGACTTGGCAAAGCATCACTTTCCATGAACCATGATTCCTATAAACCTAAGCCAGCCATAACAATTTAGAAAAAGGATTTAAACCCTTATTAACTCAGAAAACACACTAAATTAAGAAAATTAACAATAATCAATAATAACTATCTCAGAAAATTAACAATAACTTAAAACAAAATTAACAATCAACATTAAACCACAAAATTAACAATAATTCAGAAGTCGAAACAAAATTAACATTAACTAAGAAGTAGTGGAGGCATACAAATGGCGAGAGAGAGTGAGCTTGGAGAGACTCGAAGGTGACGAGGAGGAGAAAACGATTGAGTGCAAGTAGAGACATTCGCAGTGAGAGAGAGCGCTTGAAGAGAGAGAGCTTCTGAGGAAAGAACTAACCACCGCTACGCCAAGAAAAGGACCGCGACGAAGAAACGAAGAGCGCCGGCGGACGACGGGAGCGATGTGAGAGACGGGAGAAAACGAAGGACCCCTGGGTTTATCCATGTGAGCGACGCTAACAGGAGGTGGAGGCTAGGATGACGGCGACGACACCCTCGACTGACGGAGAGTAGCTCGACGATGAAGAAGGTGAAGCGTGGGTTGAGTGGCTACTAGGGTTTTTTTGGGTGAGATGGGTGAGAGACCGAGAGATAGAAAGCGGTGGGTGGATTACTGGGTTTTCTGAAATTTTATATATATATATATATATATATATATATATCACCGAACTTGTAATTAAAAATGTCCGGCCAATTCTGGCAGTTTATCGATTAACCATCGGTTCGACTGATTTTTAGTCTGACTTTTTTAAAACAATTTTATACATCAACCGAATTGGTTAGATGATCGATTTTTTATTAATCCTGTTGAACCGGCCGGTTCGATTTTTAGAACATTAAAATCTAAAAAGTGAATTGGACCATCAAAACGGTGCGCTTCATTTGAGGAATAAGAGTGTGGTCTCTTTCTCTCAAGTCAAGTCGCTAGGGTTTTTAAACCCAGTTTGTTCCCCCACTCTCATTTTCCAAGTAAAGCATCAAAGTCAGACAAATCAAAAGCACGCGCTCTCTCCCTTCTTCCTCGTACAAGTTTCGCACCTTCCTCTGCATTCAAAGGTAAACGAAATCTTCATTTGTTGCACAATTCCTAAGATCAAAGCCGGAAAATATGATTTATTGTTTGTAATTTTGAATTTTAGGGCACAAAAAAGGGGCGAAGAAGATGCGGAGGCACAGTCCAGGATACTACAGTCCGCCTAGGAGAGGGTACGGCGGCAGGGGAAGATCTCCTCCGCCGCCACCTCCTCCGTCGAGGAGGGGCTACGGTGGTGGTGGCGGCGGCGGCGGGAGGCGCGGCAGGGATAACAACAACAATGGAAGCCTTCTTGTTCGCAACATTCCCCTCGATTGCCGACCCGAGGAGCTTCGAGTCCCCTTCGAGCGGTTCGGACCCGTTCGTGATGTCTACATTCCCAAGGATTATTACTCAGGGTTAGTTGGTGCATTTCTTATGATTTATATTTGGAGAAGAAAAAGAAAATTTTAAAGTTTGATTGTTGTGGAATCAGAATCATCAATTTTGTCGCCGTGTTAGATGTACTTCCTTGTTTTTGTGAAATTATACAAATAACTTGTTGGTCTTTAGGTTTCCTTTTGTAAAATTAGTTGGAGAAATGTAAGTAGTTAAGTTGATTGAGTGTGTCTGAGCGTGAATTGTGAGAGATGGGTTGGGGTGATTCTGTACTTTTGAGTTTTCTTCTTTTTTCTTTTCTCTTGTTTGAAGGTGATTGGTATTAATTATTTGATTGTGGATTGATTTTGGACTGGTTTGTCAGGGGGTTATGTTTATTTGAAATTGGAAGTTAAAACAAGATCAAGCCCCACATTTGACCAAGTTTTTCCCCCCAAGTGTGTTAATCTTCATACGAAGAGAAACTATTTAATTACACAATGAATACAAGTATGATGGAAGGTTGGTTGGTTCCTTGTACAAACTGAAGTGAAGGCTTCGTGCTTACAAGATTTTTTTTGTTTCTTGGGGAGCGTTGAATTCAAGTTCTTATAAATACAAGAATGTTGAAGAATTTTCAAGATACTTTACTACTTGTCAATGTAAAGAAAAAGGGCCCGCTTTGAAGTTTTTGGATTTTAGCTGCTTTAGGCAATCCAGCTTCCACAGGCTGTGTTCATGTCTCAGAAAGCCTTAGCTAAGTTGTCTAAAGAAAGATATACTCTGCCTAGTCTACGTATGCTACAATCTGTGTCTGCCCATGTTTTTCTAGTAGTGTTAGAATGAAGCTCCGCTTTTTTCCCCATACAGAGAACCTCGAGGCTTTGCGTTTGTGCAATTTGTGGATTCTTATGATGCTTCAGAGGCACAGTACCATATGAACAGACAAATCTTTGCCGGAAGGGAAATATCCGTCGTTGTTGCTGCTGAAACAAGAAAAAGACCAGAGGAAATGCGCCAAAGGACTAGGAGGTATCTCTTATTTCCCCCCTATATATTCCACTATAATGTAGCGGATGATAAAAATGTAAAGGTTGTCTTGTATCTGAAGCATTGCTTTATAAATGTATAGCTAAAGTTTTTGGAATTTTGCAGAGGACCAGCGAACTATGGGGGGAGAAGGTCTTATTATGGTATCATCATTTAAAAACTCAAAATTGCATTATGTTTTTTGAAATGCTTACATAGTTCACTGCTTGTTAAGATTACTGACTTGTGTGTATCATAATATTGATTCTATTAGGTCGCTCGCGCTCTCGCTCAGTATCACGCTCTCCGCCTTATCATTCTGGTTCTAGAAGTAGATATCGCTCAAGGTAAGTTTTAGATATCCTTAGTATCTTAATTTTGTACTTCCACTAAAGCATGTACTCATGATTTGAATTGACGTGTACCAGATCATATTCTCCTGCTCCAAGAAGGCAAAGTGATTACTCTATTTCCCCTAGAAGGCAAGCAGAACACTCTAGATCACCTCGATCACCAAGAGGCCCCCCTAGAGAGCGAGATGCTGATCAGAAGCGCAGATCATATACTCCAGATTTTGGCAATGGTGTTGATCAGAATCAAAGCAATGGGTATCCTGAGTGAGTTGAAATTTAATAATTACCTTCTGAACACGAAGTTTTTCTATTGAAATTATTTTCCCCTCTTCTCTCGTGTTCTTACACTATATACTATCTTGTACTAAGGAAATCTACATACAAGTCTGAGGCAGATGAAGGCCAGTGGAAGTCATCTGGACGTAGACCATCGAGGTCACCACCTGGATCCAGATCTAGGTCAAGGTCTCCTGATTTGTCTCCTAGACATTGAAGACGAGGTAAAATGTACTAGTTAAGACTAGGGATTCCATATGTTAGATTTGGTTCAGCTTTTTTTAAAATTAGCTTCGATGATTTTCATAATGCATATTTATACATGTTGCAGGTCTTTGGCAATGTGCTGCATTCTGCTGATTCTGTACCAATTCAGTATCTTTATCAGGACATTTTACAAAATTGCATAATGTATTGAATGTGTTTGTAGTGTTAAGATATTACTGTTGTGCAGCATTTTGGATATTGTGAAATTCTGTGGTAAAACTTAACTTAGAGTCTTGATAGTCTAGATGAAATGTTTGGAGCTTGTTTGATTTGTCAAGTACCCTCTTGAACAATTTTTCACATCAAAACTGCGTTTATCTTGGTATTAAATTACTTGTTTAAATGGCTACCCCCATTTTTCCCTGTTTGGATAAACTAGTGTATTACCCGCCCTATGCGCAGGCGAAGCTCAAAATCCGAAAATCATACCTCTTTATGGAAAAAGACTTGGCATGTATTCAGTGAAAATCACAATAAGATTATATGTGTGGCAAGTGACAATTTGATTCAAATTATTTCAAAATCTTTCTTTTTAGTCTACTTGTAACTCGTTGAAATAATGGTTACTCTTCCATTCAAATTTTCGAAATAAAGAAAGCCATAAACTCTGTAACTCGATTCCTAATTTTATTTTCGAGTAATATCCCAAATAGGTCCCAAGAAATTTACCATCCGACAGTTTTGTCCCCCACAAAATTTAACTAAGATTTTGACCCTGAGGTTCTCAGATATCTCCCAAATACGTTCCCAAAATCGTTTGATCCGGTTAAAGTGGTGACGTGTCAGGTCAATTGTGACATGTCACTTTTAGGACATTTTGGTCCCCATCCACGCTGGACAAAACGACGTTGTATTGGAACCAGTGGCAAAACGACGTCGTTTCGGGGAGGACAAATTCGTCCCCACTTAGACAGAGAATGCAAACGGCGTCGTTTTCATGTTGGGGACCTATTTGTCTTATAATAGTATCTTAGGGGATCTATTTGACCTATAATTTGTGATGTTAAAAGAAGCTATATTTACTTCAACGCAAACTTTAAAAACACATTGACATTGGTCTGTTCATTTATCAAAATGGTAACATAAACCTGAGAACTCAAACATGTTAACCACACAAATATTTGGCTTCAATAGCAACACAAGCCAAATCAAGTCAAAGAAGGTTTATTTTCTTTAACACAAACTAAACAAAACCATTCTAAATAACACAACGTCTTCTTCCTCCAACATAACAAAAGGTGGTAACATAACTAAGACAACAACTTTCACACTAATTCTTAGAAGTATCATTTCTTGAAAGACTGGTTCAACCCTCGTATGCAACAAGTGGCACAGTATCTAAGTTGTTCAAATTCATTCCAATACGAGGGTTGAACCAGTCTTTCAAGAAATGATGCTTGTAACAGCCCAGACCACCCGCTAGCATGATATTGTCCGCTTTCTCACACAAGGCCTCACGATTTTACCTTTGACGATAGGGATGCTAGTCGAAACCCCCCCACACTCACTCGTCAAAACGCGTCATGCTAGGGAGAGGTATCCGCATCCTTATAAGGCATGCTTCATTCCCCTCCCCAACCGATGTGGGACCTTACAATCCACCCCCCTAAGGGAGCCCAGCGCCCTCGCAGGCACATCGATTCGGGCTCTGGCTCTGATACCATCTGTAACAGCCCAAACCACTCGCTAGCACGATATTGTCCGCTTTGGCACACAAGGCCTCACGGTTTTGCCTTTGACGATAGGGATGCTAGCCGAAGGCCCCCACACTCACTCGTCAAAACGCGTCATGCTAGGGAGAGGTATCCACACCCTTATAAGGCATGCTTCGTTCCCCTCCCCAACCGATATGGGACCTTACAATGCTTCTAAGAATTAGTGTGAAAGTTGTTGTCTTAGTTATGTTACCACCTTTTGTTATGTTGGAGGAAAAAGACGTTATGTTATTTAAAATGGTTTCGTTTAGTTTGTGTTGAAGAAAATAAACCTTCTTTTAACTTGATTTGGTTTGTGTTGCTATTGAAGCCAAATATTTGTGTGGTTAACATGTTTGAGTTCTCAGGTTTATGTTACTATTTTGATAAATGAACAGACCAATGTCAATGTGTTTTTAAGGGGTTTGCATTGAAGTAAATATAACTTTTTTTAACATCACGAATTATAGGTCAAATAGGTCCCCTAAGATACTATTATAAGACAAATAGGTCCCCAACATGAAAACGACGCCGTTTGCATTCTCTGTCTAAGTGGGGACGAATTTGTCCTCCCCGAAACGACGTCGTTTTGCCACTGGTTCCAATACGACGTCGTTTTGTCCAGCGTGGATGGGGACCAAAATGTCCTAAAGGTGACATGTCACAATTAACCTGACACGTCACCACTTTAACCGGATCAAACGGTTTTGGGGACGTATTTGGGGGATATCTGAGAACCTCAGGGTCAAAATCTTAGTTAAATTTTGTGGGGGACAAAACTGTCGGATGGTAAATTTCTTGGGGACCTATTTGGGGTATTACTCTTTATCTTCACTTTTGAAACTTCTTTATTATTTACTATCGTAATGGAATTTGAGTGTAAAATTTCGGTGGTTTATATATAGCATTTACCTCTAATGCTATATTACTATTGCTTTCTTACCCCAAGGTTGTTTTCTTTTGCAAATGATTGAATCTACAGTATTTTTATTAACTTTAATTTAAATAAGTTGACTCTAAAATTGACGAATTTCTAATGCTTTCCAGAAAAGTAGAGTGGAATGCTTCAGCAAAAGTAGGAAGCGTAACACAACAATTTGACAAATGACCTCTTATTAGTATAATATAGTTTTTATATTTTGATCAATTTAAAAAATTATGGTATAATCACAATGCGCCCACCGTGGGGCTCTCTACCGACGGGCTGTTTAAGATTGAAAAGTGGAAAAAACTCCGCCCACCGTGGGGCTCGAACCCACGACCACAAGGTTAAGAGCCTTGCGCTCTACCGACTGAGCTAGACGGGCTATTTGATCTTTGGTTTTACATTTATTAAATTTTTTAGTATCAAATACGTTATTGGAGGAATTTGGTTGCATGGAGATGGCTGCATCCATTGAATATGTCTCTTGAAAGCATCTAAAATATAGAGGAGTTCAATCTTAGGCATATTAGGGACTAATTGGCTTGCAAATTTTTTTTATTTTCATTTTTTATATTTAATTTTTAAAAATAATTTTATTTATAAATTTTCAAAAATTAAAGTAATCAGTTTGTCAAATTAGATTCTATTTCTAATGGAGGAAATAATAAAAATGTTTTTGGTTGATTTATTTTTAAAATGTAGTTTCAAACTTTCAATTTAAAATAAAAATATGTTTTATTCGCTAATTTAATTGAATTATTAAAATGATTTTTTTAACACACTAAAATTAATTTTAAAATATTAATAAATGGCAGAAGCTAAGGTGTAAGGAGAGAAGTAAAATTTAAAAAGTAAAATATTATTACTTTGATAAATTTTATTATTTAAAAAACTTTATTACTTTCATACAAATAAAAAAATTACATTAAAATTTATTAAAACAAAGGTAAGGTGTAAGGAGAGCAAAGAGTACTCTTGCCCTTTTGGGTATAGCAAGTTGTATCTAACTATAAATTATTTTGCAAACAAGTTGGTTAAGTTTCACAGCCTCTTCTCACATGAAACTTTGTTTTATATCCGTCACTCATTTGAACTATGATAACAATTTCATCCCACCATTAATCACCCCAAAATAATTCCTCTCGTTTTCTTACACGTTCAAATTTGATTTAATTAATTAACTATCATGACTTGTTAATTACTCTTAAGTCATAACAAATCAACGGTTAGCTTTATGCTTTTATTTCTGGTTTCATATATGATTGGCCAATTAGTTCTTGATTAGCAGGACTTTTGTTTTTTATTAGTTATAATTCCACAAGTAAAATAATTCAAAGACTATCAAATTTCCCACAAAGATTATAAGAAAACAATTTGGAGAGCTACAATATATTTCTCAAATCATGTTAGTTCTTCATATATTGTCTGTTTTATAATTTGTGGTCAAGGAGAAAGATAAGGGGAATCGAATATCTCTTTTAATTTTTCAAAGAACTTGAACATTTTCCTGGGCCAATTTTCTCTAGATCATTGTTAACATTTTCTAAATGGAAAATTTAATTGAAAAAAGATATTCTTTTGCACTTCTAAAGGATATAATAAAGCTATTTTCATTTTTATTCCTTTTGACCTGCTAGAAAATAAAGCAATCTAAAGCATCAAAATCATGACATAATTTTACTGAAATAGATAAACGAGTGTTTTTTGTTTTATGATTGTTTAAAACTTTGAATTATTAAGAGATTATTGCACATATATTGTTTATTTAAATGTAACGAATCATCTAATCTATGAAGTAGATTGTGCTGAAAATGCTACTCATTGTTCATTTGCAATTTTTCATAAGGAGGTGTTGGAATGCAAAAACTACATTATAAATGAGTGTCAGTTTGTAATTAATGTGCCACTGAACATGAATGCTGTTGTTAATTTCAGTAGTTTATTACAAATGAATTACACAAATTTTGAACATGAAATTTCTTTTAAACTAGACTGCACCTAATTGTCAATACTGTGAAAAAATGGTGGAATATGGTGTGAATTTGATATTATTTTTTATTTTTAAATAAAATAAATAATACGGAAAAAATTATATATATTTCTTCTCAAAATGTAATTATTCATGAAACTACATAAATAAAAAAGTAAAAAATTACATAAATATTTATAAGTCAAACTATATAATAAAAAAGTAAAACCAGACTTTTGGAACTAAAAAACCTAACAAACACTAATCCAAAATAGTTAATTATCAGCTATTTAGTTAATTTTAAAAATGGCCATTTACAAGTGGTGAAACAAAGAGCTGAAAAATTATAAGGTATATAAGACTTGACCAGTGTATAAAGTTTGGATGACAAAAGTTGAAAGTAGAAATAATATTTTGGTTGCTTTTAGAGAACGTGAATTAAGAAAAATTGGACGTTAGTTGATGATAACTGTTCAGCGGGTATAGTAACACGGTTAGAGGGACAAAGACTTCTATTGGGTCTTACTTCCTCAAACCTGTTGGTGGAGATCGTATCTGTAAAAAATTCTAATGCTCAAATATATAATAATTTAAGAAGTATAAAAATTATAGTAGATAACATATTTGGTTATAGATTAAGTCATCTATTTAGAGTATTTATATTAGAAGACAAACTTAAGGAGAATACAAATGAATTTGTACAAGACATATGTAGAATCTTACATAGATATGATTTAAGTTATATTTTTTATTACTGGTATATCCCAAGAAGAGTGCTTTTAGATCAGCTATAGCTTTAGATTTGTTTCGGTCCAGTTCAACAAAGATTGGAGGTCCGTTCGAGGGACCTATCTGAACTATCACGTTTTTCGCGTGATACAATACCTTCCGTCGAAGTTTGGACAGTTGACAGAAGCTTTTAGACAAAAAGGTCCAAATAAAAAAATCTACCCGAGAATAAAAAATAAAAGAGAGGTACCTACCTTTTTCCTATATGTACGTCATATTTTATCCTAATTAATCGCCTATTCGTACTAACACTTATTTTAGTATCAGAGTGTCCTTGCAGGTGATCCTACCCGCCAATGACTTTTAGATCTCCACCTCTCTTCAGCTCTTGTGCTCAGGTTCCAATCCTCACCTTCAACTACCCTTACTCTACCGGACCAACAAACAATTGAACAAGACTCATTATTTTTTAGTCTAACTACCTTGTGTCAAGAGTGCATATACCTTTTGGTTTTTTTTTTTAATTTTTTTATCAACTCTTTTCATTTTAAAAAAGTTTGATAAGTTAAATTGTTACTCTCCCTTAAATGAGTTTCTTAAAAAAAAAAAAAACCAACTGTAAACTCTAATCCCGATTTCCTATTTCCTAATCTCAATTCTCAAGCCATTTTATTTATTTGGTTGTGATGAATATTCGACCAAACTTGGTCAATCGAACTCCACTAGAAAGCCTCTTGATAGATTGACCATTGAAAAGTAAGGTTCTCATAAGAAAGCCATCTTAATTAAAAACCAATTGATTTATTTATTTATTTCAGTGGTACTTAAATGACTAAACTTAAATTAAAGTCGAATCAATTGAAGGTTTCATCCTCCTTTTAGGTATAGACAAATTTTAAAATTTTGGAACAGTAGTTTTCTCACGCATTGTAATGTCTACAACCCAGCTAAATATTAGTTGAATCAATTATTTTTAATGAACTAGCATTATGCCCTTTTTATTAGAAAAAGAAAGAGTATATTTAAGTATTTATAACCAAAGAAAAATTATCACGTGATTTGAGGCAAATTTTTTAGATATAAAGAAGGATTGCGTGTAATTTATGGTAATGGTTAATTAGTGTGTTTTTCTTTGATATGAATTTTAGTTCTTTTATTTTAAATAATAAATCGAATTCTTAGTTTATAGAAAAATAAATTTTGTAGAGATATTTGAGAGTCAAATGTTTTAAGTTCACAAATTAAAAAGTCCTATTTGTGTTAAAATATTTTTTTATTATAAAACAAATCGGAGATTCTGATTTGTATATTTAAAATTTTTTTAATACTAAAATACAAATCTAAGAGTTAGATTTGTATGTTTAAAATAAATTTAAAAAAAAAATAAGTCCAACTCTCAAATTTACATGTTAAACAAAAGAATAATTAAAAAAAAAAATTAAAAGTCGCAAATCTTACCCTTAGATTTGTGCTCCATCACCAAAATTAAAAAGTGGTGATTTGACAGGTCTAATTTGAATCTTTTGGCAAACTAGGGTTTACCAAGTCATCTAAGTATTTTATTAATACCAATTGACATGGGGTGCTTTGGACTAAGCGCGTATATGTATAATTTTCATTCTTTTGATTTGTTAAATTCATTAATTAATATACAATATATTATATTCTCTTAGCTTGTTGAGACATTTATATAAACCAATTAAACAAGTTACAACTCCATCTTGACATAGACACTTGCTGAATTAGAATCTTCAGAAAGAGAGAGACAAATAGATTATTGAAGAATTTGAACTTTAAAGGTCATGGCAATTGGGTTCATGGAGGTGCAGCTTCTCAAAGCAAATGACCTCAAAGTCACAGATTTTTTTGGTATATGATTGATTGCTAGTTCCTTTATTTTCCTACTTTAATTGCTTCAATATATCTGCTTTAATTGCTTCTGTGTTTTCTTCATCTCTATTTCCCTTTTAATACTCAAATGGATGGTATTTTTTAATAAACATTCTAACTATGTTCAAGTTGTGCAATTTCTAACGAGTTTTTTATTTATTTATTTTTTGTGTTCAATAGGGAAGATAGATCCATATGTTGTGATACAATACAGAGGGCAAGAGCAAAGGAGCACAGTTGCTAATGGTTAGTTAGATAGCAAATCAAGTTCATTTTAACTTGATGCCTAAAAATCTTAAACAATTGCTATTTCAAATGGTGAAAGTATATTCTAATTTTGTGATATGAATGTTTTATAATTCTATGTGCAATTTCTAATAATGGTTTGTTTGGAACAGGGCAAGGAAGAAATCCAACATGGAATGAGAAATTTATGTTCAGAGCAGAGTACCCAACTGGATCTGGAGATCAATACAAGCTTATTCTCAAAATCATGGATAAGGACACTTTTTCTAAGGATGATTCTCTTGGCCAAGCCATGTAATATTTCTATCACTTAATTGGAAAACTTTCATTTCTATCGCTTTATTTCTTACGTATCAATTTTTACATTGTTATTCAGTTATATTTTTATAGTTAATTAGCGATAATTTTGTCAAATGCTTCTTATTCGATACAACAACAAAATAGCATGATAAGGCTCACAGTTAAGTTGTTTTAGGAGTTAATTATATTAATTTCTTGCTTTGGGAGGGTGTTTTTATCTTAATTGTGTTTATTGTGGTCTATATATACCTATATTTAAAATCTTATGTTTGTTTTGACAATTTCTACTAACCTGACTTTTTTAAGTGTAGTTTGTGAATCTTTAACTATTAAGAAAAGAAAAAAATTTATTATGACGTGATATTCTAAACTTTTTATGTTTGTGTAAAAAATTTTACATTAGGAATACCCTACTTATGCTATAGTATTCATTATTTAAAAGAAAAATTTGTTACTCTATATGCAGAATCTATGTTAAAGATTTATTGGCCCAAGGGATAGAGAATGGAGGTGCTAAGCTACAAGCTCTCAAGTATAGAGTAATTGATGAAAACAACTCATATTGTGGTGAAGTTGATGTTGCCATATCTTTTACCCCAAAGGTAAATTAAACCTCAAATTCACTTGAAATAATCAAATTTAAAAAGAAATATTAGTTATTTTTATTATTTTATGGTAATGGAATTGATGGTATTTTCCTATTAGTTTGACTTTTTTTTTTTGTGATCTTTTGGCATAGGTGGAAGAGAAATTTATTGGTGAAGACATTGGAGGATGGAAAGAAAGTTGCTATTAGCAAATAGCAAGGCTAGCATATTCATATTAGTATATAATATACAACCTAACTTAGATGTTCTTACTTCTAGAATGGTTATTTATGTAATAATATAAGATCGTTCACTTTCTAATGCCATCATGTTTTCATTCTTTTTGACAAGTACGGGCATGATAGATAGATTAAACTGTTTGTGTATGTATCATTCCTCTAATTAGTTTATTCTTGTCATTTGTCATTTTGTTTTTTTTTGGTATTATTTTTAACTACCTATTCAAGACTCTCTCAATTAGCGACAAACCTTAATGTATTATTATTATTATATATTTCTTTATTTTTAAAACAATTGTCAAAGTTTTTTAAAAGCACATATTTTAAGAAAAAAAAATATTCGCATAAAAAATGAAACAAATGAGTTTTAGTAAAGTTTGTATGGATAAACAAATATTTCCTCAAATAAATGAAATTATGTAATTTTTTTTTGTCTAATTATCGTTAGTAGGAAATAAAAAATATTATGGTGCATTTAATTTGTGTTTTTATTTTTATTTTTAAGATTTAAAAAATAATAATAATAAAATTTTATTTTTCGTTTTTACATCTTATTTTTATTTTTTTTAACGAAATACTGAAAAAAAACACATTAAAATGAAAACATATGGTAATAGTTGTTTTCCTTTTTCAAATTAATTATCAGAGCCTAATTATACTAAATATTATTTTAGATTTACAAATACAAGCCGTCTTAGCTCAGCGGTAGAGCGCGTGGCTTTTAACCACGTGGTCGTGGGTTCGATCCCCACAGACGGCGATTAATATAAATAATATTTTATTTATTCAAAACTGGCTCTTACATTAATGGAATTCATGTTCATATCACCACCATTTCATTCATGGCTTTCATGTCACTACCTCCAACTTTGAATTCAAACCAAAATTGCAAAAAGTGTTCATGGGATTGCCATGCAATGCAAAATCTTAAACCCCAATATGCTTGTTATTATTCCCAACTGTTCCAATCCACCGAACAATCTTATTACAATATTCTTTTTTATTTTCTTTCTCTCTTATTTATTTATTTATTTTTTCAACCACTTTGAAGCAAGTATATCCTCTCCAATTTTATACCTAACAACCAATACTTTAATGGCAACAACTAAAGAAATTTATAAATCACTTAGCACCCATTTCATTTATATAAAACCTTCTTGATAGTGACCAACATTACACCAAAGAATACCCACCTAAAGTAAAAGTCAAAGCTATCTGCGTTGACTTTTTCCCCCTTTATTGATGTTAGCAAATGAAATTCGAAGACTATCTAATGGAGAAAAGCCAAGAGCCCCAGAAAAGAAAAGAGCTTGAGAAAGAGGTTAGCAAGTTCTTCAATATGTAGCATCTCTTTATTTATTATTAATAAAAGGATTTCGCTAACCAAAGTGATTAAGAATTCTAGCAAGGGAAAATTTGTTAATTAACTAGTATCCTTAGTAAAACCTTTTAATAAAATGCATGAAAAAGAAAAGAACAAATAAAAAACAAAGATATTAATGTATATATAGCTAATTAAGGCTAATGTTTGAAATTCATTTGAACATTTTTTTTTCTTTGATCAATTAATTGATAATTACATTCATACCCTTCTAGGTTGTGATATTGCAAGCTCAGTTGAAGGGAGAACAAGCAATGAATAGGGTCTTACGTTGTGCTCTTCAAGGACCTGTTTTCTCTCTTCCACTCATTCCCTCTGTTTTTCCACCTCAGGTAATTAAAAAAAATCAATATATATTAATTAATGTATACTAATTAATAGAAATATTGTTTTAATTTATTTTTTTAAAGATTTATTTTGGAGAGAAAACAAATATTATATGCAGGTTCATGAGCTTCTTGAAGAATTGGCAATGGTTGAGGAGGAGATAGTTTTGCTTGAAAGAAAAGTTAAGGAACTAAAACTAAGATTGTACCAAGAGAGAGAATTGGAAACAATGCAACATAGAAGGAAGCTTAATAATAAAATATATAAGAAGCAGTTTCAAGAGTCATCAGAACATGGACCAATGATTACTGAGCATAGATGCAGTTCACATAATTATGAAGTCTTCACCAAAGGGAGAAAATCAAGAGATACAAGAGCCTCTCTAAGTTCATCATGGGATATACATAGCCTACTTTCCATGCCAAGAAGGTCAAATGGTAAAAAAAAAAAAAATATCTTTACTATTGATGTAAGACTTTATAGCCCAAAATTTGTTATACTATCTTTACTTTTTTTGATCAATTTTCTGACCATATTGTTTGGGATATGGTGGTGCTGTAAATAGAATATGAAGCAGCAAGAAGGAGCACTCAAAAGATTCCAAGACAATACCCTATACAAATAGAAACATCCATTGAGAAACCAAATGAATTGTCAGAAGAACTTGTGAAATGTCTCATAGGAATTTTTCTTGAATTGAACCGGGCACCATCATTGGACAGAAACAGAATAGAAGAATCTGAAACTGTGCCAAGACTCATTACTCTTTCATGTATGAAATCCACAGGGTTCATTTCAAAGACCTCATTCAGCTGCAAGACACCTTCATTCCATTCAAATGGCAATGCTTCTTATTATGATCCTTATGGAACTTCTTCAGATTTAGATTGCACTGCAAGGGATGTTGGACCTTACAAGCACTTGATTCAAATCACTACCACTTCATTGGATATTGAACGTTTCTCTCACTGCTTACCAGCATTCAAAAAATTGAGGTTGGTTTTGAGTTTTCAAGGGCTATTTTGGTACTTCACTTTCTCTGTTTTTTCTTTTTCCTTCTAATCTATCCTTCCTCTTTCAGGACCTTGATGCATAAGTTATGTGATGTGGATTTAAGTTTCTTGACCTACAAGCAGAAATTGGCATTCTGGATAAACATATACAATGCCTGCATAATGAATGTACTGTAAGGCATTTCAAGCCTATATTGAACTTAAACTTTTCTTAACATCTTTGTGGTAAATCTTAGAATCTTTCTGCTTATGATATAATTTCAGGCATTTTTGGATCATGGCCTTCCTTCTACAAATGATAAACTGTTGTCTCTTATGAATAAGGTACACAACAAATAGTAATAATAATAAATGGTAATTGAGAATTTTCTTTTCTGTTTTTTTTTTGGCAAGTTATCAAGCAAATATTAATTATCTAGCTACATGTTGATTCAGGCAGCAATGAATGTAAGTGGGATAGTACTCAATGCTCTGGCTATTGAACACTTTATTCTTCGACATCCGTATGAATCAAAACAGGTAAGTTTATAAACCCTAGATTCTAAATCCTAGAATCAATTTTTCTGGTCACTAAGTACTTTACTAATGGAATATGCAAATAATAATGAAAGGAGAAACAGAGAAAGTGTGTAATAGATTTTAAATTAACAAGCCAACCCCCTCCCCCACCTCATTTTAAAGAATGTCATTTTCATAAAATAAGATCAATACAAGAAAATTAAACACTATTATATAGAAAAAATAACATTACTCCAACAACACAGTAGCAAGTAGCAACCAACACTTTAATTTTAAACTATTAGGATGTAAAGCTGTGTTTAGTTTTGAGAATAAGATAAAATAAAATATTAATAACAAGACACAAAAAGACAGAGAAATAAAAATTAGTATTTTTATATTTTATTTGATAATAAATTAGAACAAATGATGAAAGTCTAATTTATTTTTATTTTTTATTTAAAAAATTTGAAAAGAAAAATATAATAATAAATATATAATTATAAAAAATTAACAAAAATTATTAAAAAATAAAAAAATAAATTGTATCTCTTGTTAGTATCTTTGTATATTTCAAGTATTTCTAAATACAATATCTCTGTGAATGTCTCATCTACTAAATACAATTTTGTATCTCTGTGTATCTATATCTCAATGTTCCGTACATATAAACAAACACAACCTTAAAAATTTGTTGTAAGTTGCTGAATTTTTCGGACACCGAATTTGTAGTTAATCTTACTTTTAAACTATTAGGATTTAAGATATTGGTCTCTATAGTTAACAGAAAGATTAGCAGGGTCCCGTGGACGAGAAGGAAGTGTTATTGCGACATGCTTATGGTCTGGGGTATCCGGAGCCCAACATAACTTTTGCTCTTTGTCGCGGCACTTGGTCGTCACCGGCGGTAAGATTATGGTTGTCCCCGTCGATTATTTGAATAAGATTGAATGAAAGAAAAATGTGATGTTTGTTGCAGCTAAGGGTGTACACAGCAGAGGAAGTGGTGAACGAACTGGGGAGGGCAAAAGTGGAATACTTGGAAGCTGCAGTGGGAATAACAAGCAAGAGGAAGATAATAGTGCCAAAGCTATTGCAGTGGCATATGGAAGATTTTGCGGATGACATGGAGTCACTAATAGAATGGATATACAGCCAATTGCCACGTTCAGGATCATTGAAGAGAGCCATGATGGAGTGTCTAATAAGAGAAACAAAGTACCCCATTTCTAAAATGGTAGAAGTCCAATCATATGAATCTCAATTCCGATATCTCCTACCCATTTAATGTAATGTATCATATCGCTTAACTACAACCAATAACTAACCTTATGCAAATCAAAAACTCGTTTGCATGCCAACTATATTTTATTTATTTATTTTCAGACGTTAAATCAAGTCATTAAGCCCCCAGCTCGACTTAATTTGAGTTATATGGAGAACCATGTGCATACATTATAAAACATCGTGTGTTAATTTTTTTGTGTTATTTCTAAGGGGAAAAAATGTTTTAAAAATTTTAGTTTGTTTGACATTTTTTAAAATAATAAATAAACAAAATATTTTTATATTGTTATTTCTAAACATTATTAATAAATAAAAAATATTTTTATTAAATTAATTTTATTTTTAATAGATAAAAAAATTTACATCAAAATATTAAATTACTTTTATTTAAAAAAAACACCAAATTTTTATATGATCCATTGTTTGATTAATTTATTATTTCCAATGCGTACCATCCACGTTTTACAAGTTACACTAAGAATATCTTTTCTTAGTATGTCTATTATTAGTTTGCATTGCTGGGAGCATCAACTACTCAAGGTCTCTTTAGCATTATCATTTTAAGATTAAGATTAAGCACTGCTAGGTAAAACGATGGCTACGACTTCTGTGAATTACTGACAATATTACATAAAAATACTATAGTAGGAACATTTTAATTGGAAAAAAAAAAACATAAAATGCTTGATAAAAATCAAAGAGACATTTTTTCATCCCTATAATAATAATAATAAATCAGAGGCATTATTTGAAAACACGCTATTCAACTACGCATTTTCGCATAAAGTTTGTATTACAAGAGTTTATCTCGTAAATTTTAAGGAAGTTTTCTAAGTTTGTTTTGGCCATTACGCCTTACTTATAACATCGGGTACACAAAAATTAAGCACTAATCAACCACCATGTATAAAAAAATACATATTCAACATCTCTTAATTTTTTAATTAAATGAACAAATTTGATTATTTGTCTATTATAAATTTAATTATTTTACTATGACATGTTTAATTATTCTGATGACTAATTATTAATTAGAAAAATATATAAATCAATGGTATAGATATCAAAAAGAAATACAAAGTGATTGATTTAATGACAATTTTTTTCCTTTTTTTTTGTAATAGAACATTTGTTATAAAACACCTAAAATTAGAGGGTCTTTAAACTACGGTAGAGACGTCTAAATTACTCGAAAAATATGATTTACATTGAACTTTAGGATTGCAGTTTAGTACAGAGTATGTGTCAATAACAATTGGGCAGAATTGGTTATGCAAGATGCTTGATCTTTGCTTGCAAAGCCAATCATAAACCAGAAAACTTACTGCTAGCAAAACTTAATGGTGCAATGTATTAAAGTGCAGCAGTCTAGTTACTTTATGGGAAGACAATGGAAGCACTAAAAAGAATTAAGAATATGACATCAAATTCTGTAGAAAGTAAAAGACTAACAATACAATGTTAAATTACAACCACTCCGATCCCCAAAAGCGAAATAACTCACCAAAGACAAAAACGCCACACGAGTGTCATATTCCTCAGGTTTCTCTAAGTACTTTCCACAGATCAATATTTGTGAATTTCCCATCAGATATTTGACTTATGAGCGGGTAACAGATGGCTCAGCTAAGAAATTGACAACCCTATTTAAGAAATTTAAGCCAAATACAGTCTCTTCACAATTGACTTTTACAGAAACTGTCAATGGATCAGAGCATTTACCTTCAACAGTGACTGTAATTAAGCATGGCATGGAATTGCTCAAGATCTCACTGCTGAAACGCAGGCACAAACCAGATGCATCATCAAGGTTGGAAGCAACAGGCATATCTACAGATACAAGAGAAAGATTTGCATTGCTCATCATCTTTAGTGCCAAGGCTTCACATATCACAAGAAATTTGTCCTCTGTCAGAGAATTGCTGCCCTTGTTCAACTCTACAAGGTGATCAGTGAAGGTACAACTGGGAGCAAATTAATGCACAAAAAACAAATTTAGAACATCCACAGATGAAATGGGAATAACAAAAGGAACGATGTACAAGAATAAATACTAATATCTTCCCCACAAAGGTAAAAAACTAGGAGGACAATTCTATGATGTGCTGCATTATCTCTTACAGGAAAAATATAATCATTCTAGGTTCTCGAAAAATAAGATCAAACTAAAAAGTGATGTTTCCAATAAATTCAGTAAAACATAAAAACACAATTCAAAATTAAGCAGCAGGTCCAGTCATTATTGGCATAAAAAAACGAATTTCATAATTTTATACAAAGTAAGCAGCAGCTCAAAACAAGATTTTCATTTAAATTTAGAATATGAAAAGTGTCCCATTCTTGGAAGTTCAATTTTGAATTTAAGTTTCCATCATTTTTATCTATGTCAGCTTTACAGACTCTTGCATATAGGTTGTCATAAGAATCCAAACACGGATACCCTGATGCTTTATTACATTACATGAGGTGTAGAAAATAACGAGTCGTCTTGTGCATTATCAAACAATTTCTGAGTATAAAGTAGGGATGATAAGTATGAAGAACCACCAAAGGAATTTGATCAGATAAATGGTACATAATTCCAGGCAATGGGAATGAGTGTCTTGAACTATTTGTATCCAATGGAAAATAAACAAACAACACGCTAACATACCTCCTTATGTATTCAAACATCCCTGGAAGGTGGGATTCCTTATCCCTGAAAGCTTCAATGCTGATTGGAAGTGGTTTTACAAAGTACCCAATGTCGGGCTTTAACTTAACAGGGAATTTTGTGTCATTGCAAAATAAAGCCAGTTTTAGAGGCAAAAGATGGTGATGAAAGCGAACTAGTAGAGTGCGGTTTTCTGTCTGACCAGGCTCCAAAGAAGGGATGTCCTCCATGGAAACCATAGCTGGATTTTCAGTATGGATTTTCATAGTACTGGAACAAACAAACAGAAAAATCTGTAAAATGCCTAATTATAAAAGAACTAAATAAACGATGCCAAGGGCATGTTGAAACGTACTTTTCTGTTGTAGATGGCGTCTGGTTTGTACTAGAATCTGAGCTTCTGTTAGAACTCTCATCTATTAAGACTATATCAGACATGGCCTCTGAAGAACAATTCTCAAAGAATACTTCTAGGGAGACAAGATGAGAGGATACACTAGAAGTCTCAGTTGAAAATGAATAATTAACTTTTAACCCATTTCCATTTGCTGGATCTAAGAGCGTGTAATATTTGGGTTTAATTCGGCTTCTAATATTTCCAATTGTTATTCTGGCTGAAGATCTACGGGCTCGGCTTTGATTTGTTTCATTTTCTTTAGATGACTTGGCTGGCTCGTCCAACCAAGATTCAAGAGACTTTGTGGACATCAAGTCCCCAAATCTGGAGTGAACCCCACCATTTTGTTCTTCAGATATATTACCCGTGTCTGAAATCTGAATCAACAGATCAACATTGTTGTTGCCTTCATTTCCAGAATCAATTTCATCACTGCCATCAGCTTCACTTGAAGCAGTAACCGACTGTTCAGAACTATAATCTGAAGCACTTCCCTCATCCACAGATCCAGATGTACTAGGATCACCATCTTCATCTGAATCACTGTTAGCAGTTCCATCATTCTGATCAAAATCAATGTATGGAAGACTACAAGGTTTGGGGAGAGGCTCATAGCCTGGAGCTGCATGGAATACTAACTGAGACAGAGATCCCGGAAGATAAAATCGATCATTGATGGGTTCAGTTGGCACAGTCACAGCTGTTGTCTGTCTACCAAATATGCATTCCGCAAATACATATGACTGATCTCTTTTTTGTGATTCACTATTTTGTTCTTCAACATGATTTTGTGAATCCACATTGCATGAGAAAAGTTTCTTCAAGAAACGTGATCGATCACGGACGTCATAATTCATGTCACACTCAGCCAATTCAATTACATAGCTCCAAACTTTTTGCAGGGTCCAAATATCTTCTCCAGTATTACAAATCAGGACCTGTAAGCAAAAGTCGTTCCAAAACATAAACTCATTGCTTTGGATAGAAATCTTTCTTCTAAACAAAAAATAAATGTGCCAAAACCAAAAGAGGCTGGAATCTTTGTACCTGTAGAAATCCAATAATACACACATACTTAACTTACTAAAACAGACTTAGAAATAAATTATTCAACCAGAAAAAATAACTTTCCTTCCATATGCCCAGCAAAAAATAACCATAAAAATAAATAAATAAATAAATGGCATACGAGTCTGCTTTTGTTTATATTTATCTTTGAACAAATCAATGACACCACATGCATATGGTCAACAAATGAATGAAGTCTTTAAATTCAATTAATAGATAAAAGAGGGGAAGGGGAAGAGTAGAAGTAAAACACTATAATAATCAATAAGTAAAATGTATAAAAATGAATTTTTGTATGTGAAAGTGTAAAAATCACTCAGTGACATACCTTTGCAGTTGTATTAAGAATCTGAAGCTTCGTTTCCAGTGCTTCTGAAGTAAAACACCGAGCAAGATACTTGAGTACTGTGCTCACCATTCTTGGAATTATCTCACCCAAAGAGCAATACTCCCCCACCAGCCAAATAATCATTGCACGGGCAGAAGGAATCTTGATTGCATCTAAACTACGGACCAATTGAATTATGACCTTTTAACAAGTGAAAAGACTACAGGTCAGTCTTGATACAAGCAACGTACCAACCACTGAAAGTACTAACTTAAATATTGCGAATTGCAATATTACATACGAGATATTAAATTCCATCTCCCATTCTCCTGTTAGTTTGTTCCCCATATCTCCGTATTGTCTTATGGAACATTACTTTAATGTAATACATATACTAAAACCAATTACAAGAACAACAGATCAAAGTGTCAGACAGCAAGAAAGGATTACCTTCTCATAACTGGGTGGGTCTAATTTTATGATTGATTTGATGGATATTATTGCCTGAATTAGCACACCATCTTCTCCATCCATGGATCTAATTTCCCCGCAAAAGTATTCTGCAAATAGTTTTTTTTAGATAAAAAATAATTTCATTAAGATGAGAAGGATAATACAAAATGGGGACAAGGGGCCCTCTATACAAAAGCAAACAAAAAACTAGATTTATCTATAAAGCATAGCTTTCCAAACTCTCAACATATCTAAGAGGGAAGTCCTCTATACAGATCATGAGTTTTACAGCAAATAGATGTTAGGCGTTTAATCCTATCCCATAAGACTTGTTTGTTAGAAAATCTGTCATTGAAGGTGTGTTACGCTCCAACAAAAGAGTCCAGATAGTGGCAAACACTGCAAAGTGTCACAACTTTTGCCTCTTTCTACTACCAAACCCCAAACTCCAATAGAAATTGGTCTAGGGTTACAGGACACAGCCAACATTCATCAAAGATGCCAAACAACTGTTCCATAAGAAGCATGATATTTTCTTCAATAGATAAGCTTAATGAAAAGATCACATACCCTGTCTAATTAGAGTCAACAACCCTTCTACACATGTAGTTGCCATTTTTGGGAGTTTCTGAGCACATAACCCAATGGCAGCAACTGTGTCAGCAGCAAATTTCCTATCCGGATCTCTAATATAATCCTAGCAACACACTAAGAGAAGTGTCAATTTATGCACCAAATTCCATGAAAGCAGTGTTGTGGCAATAAGATAAAATGTGAACAACCATAAACGATTGATTTGATATAAGATACCTGAAATTCTTTAAGAATAAATGAAACAGATGACTCCACAGCTACAGAAGAAAGTATTTCCAGCTTAAGCGCTTTTATCTGATAGGAATCTGAAGAACATACGAAGAAGTCTTCATAGTGTGGAGCAAAGAGAGATGGCATGGCTTTAACAAACACTTGAATATTGCATAATACCTGCATAAAGTCAGTGAACAAACAATAATTAATATGACAATATCAGATTCAAATGTGAAATAAATTGAGAAGTATCTATGAAATGCAGTACCCAAGGGGTTAGCTACATAGATCATGCAATGCTATAGAAAATGTTTGTGTTAAAAATTAATTTATACCCAAATATCTTCTAAAAATATCTCTCATGCACATATAAATCTCCCATGCCATATTTTAACCAATAGAATGCTCCTCTCGTAGCATCAAGTAAAGAAATTTGTGATTTTATCTATGCTAGTCTCAAAATCAAATGAACCAACCATTAATTGTTATTCATTCCAAAACAGAACGTTCTCATTTAGATGTCTGAGCAAAATCTTGTTTATCGATGCATACTCTGTTAACTACCACCACAACTGACCAAAAAATGACTAGAAGTGAATCCAATTTTGAAAAACATGTTAACATTTTAATTCATGTAAAAAATCATGCATTTTTAAAGGAAACTAACATGATCCTACATGTTACAATTCCTAGCCACTCCCTGGAAGTTTCTATCTTTGAACTCACCATCCACAGCACCCATGTATAGATCATGGTTTCAACCTAGCTAGTACACAATGTGTCAAGAACTCATTAACATGTGAAAACTGAATGATAAAGCCAATTACTGATATGATCAGAACCAACATCCAAGGGATACAGTAGGTATGTTGTATGCCTTATCCTACTTAACATCTGCAGCGCCAGTCTCACTAGCATTCACTAATTTTTATCCTACTGATGGTGTTTAAATGTTTAAGTGAAATTTTGGCACAACCAAAAGATAGTATATAATAGAAAATTTTAACTTTTTTACTTAGGCATGTAATAACAGGAAAGTATGGAATACTACAGGAGTTAAACCTTAGACAATAGATAGTTCTTTTCAAGGTCAGTAATTAGGATCACTTCAATGACCCTCTACACAAATTTTCATTGCCCATTCTCTAAAACTAGTTTAAAATATATCAGTTATCAAATATATAGAAGAAATTATTTTCCTTCTGATGCTTCGATGTTCAATCTTTTCTCTATATAGAAACATCATCTAATAATTCTTTTTATTCATAAAGTAGTAATTTACTAGAGTCAAAGTAATATCGTGTATAAAGTCATAAGACACTACAATTAATGCAAGCTTCTCCAAGAAAGAATCATAAAAATTACATCAAATAGCAATCAACAGAATGTAATAGAGAATGTAGAAGCAAATACAGCCAAACAGACAAGACAAGCAAACAACAAACCAAGAAAAGATATAATAGACAATTCATAAAATGTAGTATACCACATATCTGGAGGCATATGATGATCTCATTAGAAACAAGAGTGGTTTAACAATTCTTTTAAGATCGCCCTTAGAAGCCATTATCCAATGTACACCAGCAGCTGCAAGAACAACTGCACTGTTATTACTCCATAGCAATGGTGATGTACACTTCAGCAGGATCTTCACAATATCATTACTGCAAGATGTAAACTGTGATACATCTAATTTAGGAGGAACCATATTTGCAGAACTTGACCGTGATAAGTACTCATCTGGTCCTTCAATGTAACATTGCAAGATCATATTTGCTAATTCAGATAAAGTCTTCTCAGAGGCATAACCAGTATCTTCTTTTAAAATAAAATCTTGATCATCTACCTCCAAATTATCATCTTTACCATACAAAGAAAACATGATAGATTCTTTGACAAGCCCATAACTAGCTATCACATACCGCAGAAGGATCCCAATTAGAATTATTTGACCCCATTCTTCCACATCAGGAAGGATTTCACACAACTTTTTGTAGTTTCTTCCAATCAATGAAAAATTGTTTGGACAGACAGAAGCAAATGCAGAAGCAGCAGCTCCAACAACTCCAGGGGAATTGTCATTTAACAACATTCCAACAATCTGCAGCACATTGAGTATAAAATTTATGAACTCAGCAAGTAAGGCCTTAAAACTATTAACTGATGAAATCAACTATCTTGGAAGAAAAAAAAAATCCTTTAAGGATTCTTGGGTAAAAGAGTCTACTCTATACCCAAAGAAACCATGGAATGACATTTTTCTTCGACTTAGTATGTCGTCTAAGTCATACTGAAGGAAATTCTTAATTACTGTGACAAGGAGCACACATGTTAACCAAACCTCTTCAATTGCAGAAGTATGTTCCTCCATCCGCAAATCATGAAGCTTAGGAAGAGCATTAGCTGCACATTTTCTAACATAGACAGAAGGATCTCTAGCACATTTTCCCACTGCAACAAGAACAAGAGGTGCAATTACATGAAGGCGAATTCCTGCCATGGCACGAAGTGCCCATGCACGGACCAATGGATTTGTGTCCCCCAGGTCCTTCTGGAAACAATTAATTGATAGCAATGCTTCATTTGGACGCCTAAAGAATGAAACAGAAAAAGCAAGAGAATGATGGCCTCATAACAACAATTCATTATCTAACAAAATTTAACATCTATAATACTACAGCTCATGAAACTGGGGTATAACTACTTGAGGGGCAATAGGACATATTTCTAGTATAATCATCAAATTACAACCTGAAAACTAACACCTAACTCATGTTTCAAATGTGCAGACGACTAATAATTACATTTAAACGATTCATAAGACATAAAACAACAAATACAGCCCTCACTAAATAAACCCTGAGAAGAAATAGAATGACAAAAAGGTAAGCGACCATCCGAATATGCTATAAACATCAGAGTTATAGGCTGATTACATGTACATACTTTTCAGCATAATGAAGGAGGTACAAGTACACGAGCTTCTTCACTTCCAATGACTGAGAAGCAACATTTTTAACAACCTGCAATTTTTCGTTCAATGAGTAAATGGAGGGAGAACAGAAAGTGAGAAAGAGTAAATGAGCAGCATATCATTTTCTAAAGCTACACATCATATATATGCATACTCTAATAATTTCCCAAGCAAAACGCAAAGAAATCAATTAATCAACAGCAAAACACTAAAATAAATTTCTCCTTATCAATTGAGGCCCAAAAATAAATGAAATTTGCTATGGTTCAAGATGAAAATCAAGATGTAACTGAGTGCACAATGAAGAGAGACCGATGGAGAAATCAACGCTTACAAGTGAACAGAAAGGCAACCAAAAACAAATTTTGCTTCGTAAATTATCATCAACTAAACCAAATCAAATTCCCTAGTTATTCTGATAAAAATAGAGATATAACTGAGTTCAACAAGCACAATATCTATGCAAACAATCTACACATTAATTCGCGCGCAAACACTTTGGAGTGCACACTTGCAAGTGGATAAAGAAACAAAATAGACCAGAACATCTCTTAACGAAATTCAACCAAACTCATAGTTGCTCCCATACAAACCGAGATGCATGTAACTGAGTGTGACAAGCTCCAAATATATGCAAAAATTTTAGGCATAATTCTAATCCATTCACATGCAAATTACAGAGAAATAACCAAAACAAGCAAATTAAACTCGAATATTTCCGCTCCCAAATAACGGTCAACAAAATCTTATTGAATTGGTGGTATTTAGGAAGAGATGGATCTGAAACCTGAGGGAAGAAGTTCGAGACGTCGAAGCCTTGAGCGATGAGAGCGAGTAAGCGCTTGAGGGCTTCGGTTTTCTCGGAGTCGAACTTGCTTTCGAGAAGAGGGGCAATGTTGACGTCATCGGGGTCGTCGTAGAGGTGAGCATCGGTGCCGATCCGGAACACCGCCGTGGACGCCTTGCTCAGTGATTCCGCCGTCGCTCCGAATTGAGGGAACATTTCTTCTGACGAGCTAACGAGTGAATGAGTGAATGAATTAATGAATGGATTCGTATCTCTCACTCCGTTTGTGATCTGTTTTTGTTTTGAACTCTGAAAGCAGAAAACTGAATATGGAGATTTGAAGAGTCTCTGCAGCGACCAGCGCCAGAAACCCACTTTACGGACAGAGAAGCAGAGATAATTTTTTCGTTGAGGAAAATATGGTTTTTGTCTCTCCAAATAGATAAGTTTTATTTGCGTTCTTCTAATGTTTTTAATATTTATAAAAGTAATTTAATATTATCATAATTATACATCATCAATTTTGATTTGAATGTTAAAATTTTTTTCTTAAAATTAGAATATAAATGTTTAGAATAGAACTAATAATCTATTATAAAAAATAATTCATTAAAAATTAAAATTATTTCCGTAATATTATATAATTCACTTTTTAATAACATAATTAAATTTTAAACATAAATAATGAGTATAATATTAAAATTAAACACATTTAAATAAGACTTAATCGAGAATAAATAAATTTAAGTGAGAATAATTAAAAAATACAATCTGATTTGTTAGTATAATTGACATCAAGATAACATTGAATTATTTTTATAAACGTTAGGAATACAAATAAAACAATTTAAATGTTAGAAAATGTTGGAAATAAGACACCATTCACCCTTGAGAAAACATCTTTGACAGAGAAATAAAATAGACACGATCACAACATAAGAATTTAACATGGAAACTCCAATTACCGGAGAAAAAATTACGGCCGTTGTCAAATGACAACCAGAGAATATCACTATGTGAAAATTGTTACAACACATAGACTTCTTTCTCTCTAACACCGGCACCCCAGTACACCCACACTCTCTCAAAGCAAATATCTAACTACACCTCACAACACTCTCTAATCAAAGAGTATAGAGGAAAAGAAAAATCAGATACAAACTTAAAGTGTTTCCGACTGGTGCAAAAACAAATGGAGAACTTAGCCTCATATTTATAGCCTAAGCCACCCACTCCATTTGTTATCCTAAGCAATGTGGGACTAATTCAACCAAAACCTAACAATCTCCACCTTGATTGAAATAGTCACACATCTTCAGCTTCCATTGTCAACACCGACAATTCTTTGCTGTCATTGTCTATACCGACAATCATAGTTCAGAGAACTATCATACTCCACTATGAAAGTATACTCACTTGGAATTAGACCACTCCAAGCATTTCGCCTTGGTACAGATCGAAACCTTGCTGAAAATTCATGGTGCAACTTTCAAATTGGCTTTTCCTGGAAGTTTTTCAGCCATCGACCTAACTCCGCCATACACCTTGCATCTCAACGCCAACCAATGTCCGTGTGCAATTGTGGACCCGATTGCCACAACTTATCCTTATCCATGGCAGTGCGGTAATACTATGAGGATACTTTTTGTCTTCTACGCCTTGTGCAAACCTGATTGTATCAACACATCCTTGACTTGTATTTGCCACAAGCCAAAATTAATTCTTCCATCAAATTTCTCTATTTCAAGTTTCACAGCACTTGAATATCCTGACATTGTTGCAACTGTATACTGGAATAATATAACTCAATTGTAGACCGTGCACTAGGAAGGTCCCCAGGAAAGAGAGGTGGGTCACAATGGACACACTTAAATACTAGGTCTTTCCTTAGCCAGAACCTTTCCAAACTGCACTCTCACAGTGTCACACTGCCTTCCAGCAACAACAATAGCAACCAAAGATCAACCTCAAGTCACAGGACAAAATTCTTTTCTGATGTGGAAGGTCAGACTAGGCTGCAACCACAGAGCATACTAAGAATAAATCCCACCAAACCGAAGCTCTGATACCACTTATTGGAAATAAAATAGACACAATCACAACACAAGAATTTAACGTGAAAATTCCAATTATCGGAGAAAAAACCACGGCCGTTGTCAAATGACAACCAGAGAATATCACTATGTGAAAATTGTTACAACACATAGACTTCTTTCTCTCTAACACCGGCACCCCAGTACACCCACACTCTCTCAAAGCAAATATCTAACTACACCTCACAACACTCTCTAATCAAAGAGTATAGAGGAAAAGAAAAATCAGATACAAGTTTAAAGTATTTCCGACTGGTGCAAAAACAAATGGAGAACTTAGCCTCATATTTATAGCCTAGGCCACCCACTCTATTTGTTATTCTAAGCAATGTGGGACTAATTCAACCAAATCCTAACAGAAATACAACTAAAACTTATTCCAAATATTAGGGACAAAAATAATACTTTATTCTTTGTTTTAATTAAGATCTTTATGGATATTTGTATGTTAATAAATGATCTCCAAAAATTAAATATTAAAAATGTTTTAGAGTTGTTTGTTCATTAGTTCACTTAAATAAATTTTGAAGATTGGCCAAAGATAAATTTCTAAATGAATCTTCTTTACTTATTAAAAAAATAAAAATGTTTTATAGCAAAGATAAATTAACTTGTAATGTATTTATTATATATTTCAATATAAAAATTTTAAATTTTTTTGCTAATTGTAATGTTAATATATAATCTAAAGGCACATACTATTAGCATAGTTATTAGAATGTAACCGACAATTGACCTGATCATATGATTGGGTTATCGAATTATTAGTTTAATTGGTGGAGTCACTGATTTATTTTGTTGATTCGATTATAATTAAATAAAAATATAAAATTATTAAAAAAATAAAATCAAAAATTAAAATGTATATCTTTACAAATATATTAATTATAATTAAATATTAACTTGTAGACATAAGTCATATAATTAATGATACAAATATAAATAATAAATTAGTCACTAATACAAAATATTTTGTAATTTAAATGAACAAAAGAACCAAATATAACATAATTAATAAATTAATAATTAACAAACTAATCAAAAACATAAATTCAACTAATTTACAAATCAATTCATCAAATACCATTATACCAATAATCCAATATTGTCTACATAGCCAATGCTCAATATTAAATTATCTCTTATTATTACAATAATACAATTAAAGGCTAAGACTAAGACTATGAGTCTCTACACAAAAACTATCTATTCTTACATTAATAAATTTATCACAACGATGATTTTTATTCAACTCATTGATCATTTTCAGCAACAGAAAATTTAGTTTTGCAACAAATTCAATTCAATAATAATTTTTAGCAACAAAAATTATAGCTCAAAAGATCATTTTTAACAATAAATTAAATTCAACAGTAACAATAAATTTAGCTCAATACAGCAATAAATTTAACTTACACAATAACAAAAAACGGTTCAGTCATGATTTACAACAATAAAATTGACAAAAGACAAAGGAAAAAGAAAAATTAAAAAAGATAAAAAAAAGGGGAATGCACGAACTCACCAGCTACTACAATTGACGAAACCGGTGAGACCGGTGAGAAGGAAGCGACGGAGAGGCCGCAGAGCAAGAACACGACGTGATGAGCCCAGGAACCAACTACTGATAGCGCCTATTTTGTTTCCATTATCATCAAATTTGTTATTGTCTTGTTGAAATAATCATTTAACTAAATTTTTTTGTTACTAAAAGTTTATCATAGTTAATGTTTTTTATTGCTAAAAATATTGTACTTGATTATTATTAATATTTTTGGGACAAGTGTCAAAAAAACTGACATAAAAGAAATGCTGTAATAACCACTTAAATAGCTAGTTCTTCAATGGTTTTAGCCTGCAGTAAATTTTGGTCATAAATCATTAAATTGTGGTTACTCCTTTAGTATTGCTATATTTTCATAAATCATTGAAAATTCCCTTTAAACTAGCAATTTATGCATTGGTCACCCTTGTATAAATATAAATTGTAGTTTATTTTCAGGTTTTACATCGTTTTAAAACTTGTGCATTACCACAATTTATATAAAAACTAGAAGGACAAAATTATAGTCATTTTATTTTTAGGACAACTCGATAGTTTTAGTATGCTACGTATACACCAATTTCAGTCATCGTATACAAATACATACACAAATACAAATTCAAAAACTAAAAAAAAAAAAAAACCACTCTCACTCATAAGTCATTACACGCGTCACTCCCCACTCTCACCAATTTCAGTCACACGTGCTAAAACCACTTCCTCTCGCACAATTCTCTCCTCTTTCCCTCTCTCTCAAGCGCGATTCTCATACTCAAACACTCTTCTTCTATAAGAACGGCTATGGATACTTGAGAGGATACAACGGAGGTCTCCGGGTCTTCTCCATGCACGGATGCGAGCTGGGATATCGTGGAGGCAAGGCTTCCCCAAATCGATATACTCTTTTCTCCTTTTCCTTGTTTAATTCTGCATTTTCAGCTCTGCATGAAAGTGAACTTCTACTCCTCCTTTTTTGATTTCTGAATGAGAAATAATCAAAATGAATTCCTACCTGTTTAATAGAATTTTATTTGATTTAGGTCGGAATTTCATTTTGATTATTTCTCATTCTGTTAAATTATAACCAAACAGGAACTAATTATCAGACTCGCACACAAAACAAGTTGCTACTACCAATTAAGAGTAAACTACCATTGTACCCATGGAAGTTGAAAACGCTGACAAATCTACCCACAAGAGACGGAAACTACCAAATGTATCCATCAATCATGAGTTTCGCGGGACGAAACTAACCAATCCATATTCCGGCGTTGACTCCGTCAGTAACACTCCCTACGTGGCACTTCACGGCGTGACATGGCTTGGGGGCTGCTCACGTGGATTGCTGACATGTCTGACCGTTATAATGTACCCTCAATTCCCAAATTTCCCAAATTCAAACATTATTTCATCCAAAGCACGAACCCTAGATTCATAATAATCTTCGAAATTATACCAATGTCGAGGCGAAGACTCTTTACTCCACCTTCGAATGGCAGCGGTAGTGTGTCTGGAAGCTCAATTTCAAAACGGGCGCAGGACAGGAAGTTCAATGGCAGATGTTTCTGTGGGTTGGGGGTGACGATGTTACAGTCCGGGACGGCGATGAATCCTGGGAGGTGGTTCGTCCGTTGTCCCAATTGGAAGGTAACCCGTTGTACACCCTATTCTGTGGGAGTTGAATGTGCATCTGATTTTAGTTTTTTGCCATGGATAGAACTCGGACTGCAACTTCTTTGCATGGGTAGACGAAATCGAAGGGCAATGGGAGGGTGAGGGTTTGAGGAGAGCACTGTCGGAAAGAAGGATGCAGGAAGATGTTGATGAGGCTGAGGCTCAAGTGAAGATGCTCACCAGATTAGGGAGCTTCGAAGCTGAGTTTAGCAAAATTAGGTTTTGGCTTATGATGATATCAATGGCTGTTGTTTGTAATGCTGTGTGCACTGTGTATCTGATTCTTAGGAGGGTTTGATCCTTCTTAGTTGTTAGTGTAAGATCATGACAAATCTACCCATGATCGATTCTAAATATGTCATTTGTACACAATTGTTTTCCAAGTAATGTCAGAGGTAGCCTTATAAGTTATGTAAGATGCAAAAATTAGCTGGTACTAATTGCAATTGTTGTTTACTTTCTGGTCCAAAATAACATCAAAGACATGCATAATATCCTGATAAGTATGTAGTAACTGGCTTACACAAATGTGCAAGATACTGCTAAGAGTTATCAAAGCGTAAACAAAATAAGGCATAGACTATGACATGTCCAACAATTGTGCGATAAACTGCTAATAGGATTACACAAAAAACATAACTTATAAAACTATTGCTTCACGGAATTGGAGTGGAGTTGCTGCTTCCGCTTGACCCCTCCTTCAAGTGTGCAGTTGTTGACCCCTTTTTGGCTGGTGGACGGAAGGCTGGCTGCGGCCACCTCCTTGAGGTTGATACTCGAACTGTGGGAGTTGGCATGAACTCCATGAACCTTGATGTAGTTCCCTGGGAGGCAGCTTGCATAGTTTGAGGTGTCACGGTGGGTGGCACATCAGAGGCTGGAGGTGGTGGACTAGTAGTAGTTGGTCTTGTTGGGCTGACAATAAGTGGAGGAGGTCGTGGTTGCTGAGTAGTTGGTGGCGGTCTCCTCACATTCTTCCTCTTCTTTGGTGGCCTTTTTGCAATGGGTGGCCTAACTGGGGTGGTCTCCTGTTCAGATACAAACGTATGAGTGACATAATGACATATAAATTGTAACTTGTATAATGGGATAGCAAAATAAATCAATAGACTTACAGGCGGGGGCTGAGTTGCTGCTGCTTCAGCTGCTTCAACAGCTTCAAGAGTTTCCTCTTCGTCATCCTCAGCAGCTGGCTGTTCACTTGAAGTTTGTCCACCAGCACTCCCAGCCATTGCCTCTTTTTTCTTGGAACAGCTGCGACTGTTATGTCCAGTCTGCAGTAACATATGGCATGAATCAAAACATGGGGCATGAATTCATAAGTCATGTAACATATGAGGAAATATTTACCTTTAGGCAATACTTGCAGGTGATGGGGCCATACTTTCTGGGGGCCCTATGTGGATCAGGGGTGGGTGCCTTTGGGGCGTCATTCTTTTTGTCTCTCTTCGATTTTGGCCTCCCAATCTGCTTCTTGTATACTGGTGGCAGTACAAGGGGTAGATCAACATGCTCCCAGTATTCTTGACTTGGAACAGGTTGGATGACGAACTGGTATGTGCTGTTATATGCCCCCATGGAAAGCCAGTTGTGTGCATGCTCCTCTGGTCGCCTATTCTGGTATGCAAGGGCAGCACATGCATGCCTGCATGGCAAGCCAGTCAGTTGCCAGAATCTGCAACTGCAAGTCCTCTTTCTTATGTCCACCATAACCTTATGTGGCAAGCACTGAACTTCATACACATTTCCAGGATCATCACCAGTGGGAAACGGCTGCCACTTATTGCTCTCCCTTTTTTCTTTTTCCAGCCTACTCTGCTGCACCGGAGTGAGGACTCCGTTATATCCCACCAATGCCTTCTTATTTCTAGCAATTATGCTCATCATGTAAACCCTTATCTCTTCCAGCATAGTTATAATAGGCTTCCCTCTCATCTTCTTGATCCTAGAATTGAAGGATTCACAGTTGTTGTTTGTATAATTGTCCGACTTTGGGTATTCGCTAAATCCAGACCTACTCCATTGACTTGGAGGGATCCTGTTCAGATACTCCCAAGCATGTGGATTAACCCGTCTGATCCGATCCAATACAGCTTTGAATTCTTGGGTGGTTGTGGCCTTGGCACACCTCCACATTGCCATCTTCAACTCTGTATCACCCCACTGTTTTCTGAAGTTCCGCCATATGTGCATAGCACAATATCTATGATGAGCTCCTGGGTTTACTTCACGCATAGCAGGGATGAGGCCCTAGTGGGGAAAAAGTAAAGCAACAAAAATGTTATCCCCAATGAAATTCCATTCATGGTATGATAGTAGTAGCAGTTTGACAAATAATGTAAACCAGTAATTATCAACACATACAGGAATAATAAGAATTGATACCATTACCTTCTGCATGTCTGACATAAAGTTGATTCCATTGATTGCTGCGTCCCCTAAGTCTTCTTGGAGCAGTTCGAGAAACCACTTCCAACTATCCTTGCATTCGCACTCCACCACAGCATAGGCTATTGGGTATATATGGTTATTGGCATTGTGACCGATCGCAGTCAACAACTGTCCAGGGTAGTATCCCTTTAGAAAGGTACCATCTAACCCGATAAAAGGCCTGCAGCCATTGGTAAAGCCCTTCTTACAACCTTGCAAGCATATGTAAATCCGTTTGAATTTATACCCGGTCCCTTCGACATAATCAGTGCTAATCCTCACGGTTGAGCCAGGATTGGTCCTTATTATTTCATTAGCATAATCCCGAAGAAGTGCATACTGAGCTATCTCCGATCCTTCTATTAGTTCTTTCGCCTTCACCATTGCACGGTATATCTTCCTCTCATTCACAATCACATCAAACTCCTTCTTGAAAAAATCCTGTGCCTGCCTTTGACTCATGTCTGGATGGTCACGGATCTTGTCCTCAAGCTCTTCTACAACCCATTTACCATCCGCAGATTTGTTCTTACTAACTCTGCTGCAGGTATGTTCGTTGACAAAGGTCTTCACCTGGAAGCTTAATGGAAATGACCGTTTTGCACAATATATCTGCCATGGGCAATCCTCCTCATAACATATGGCTTTGCACCTATTTGAATCAACTCTAGGAAAGAATATGCTGCGCCCTAGGTTGATGTTGAACTTCCTAACTGCCTTCTTGAAATGCTCTAGATTCTCAAATTCCATCCCAACCTCTAGCCTTACGTCCCTCACTGGAGCATCGGGATTAGCTTGAGGAAATGCTGCTTGCTGACTGTCTTCATCATCACTTGCAACAGAATCCAGCTCTTCAGACTCATAACAATGCATCCCTGCACTTGGCTCAGCCATATCATCACCCTCCACAGGTATAAAGATTGAAGGATGCTTGTTTGGATCCTGGTTAGGGATGAAGGTTTGCCCTGATGGAGGAGGCCTGACTGTTGATCGTCTCTTCCGCTTCTTTGAACTACCACCACCCACATCTGGGTTTGTAGACGGTTCAGGCTGTGAACTGCTAGGTTGAGAATCTTCGCAAGGTGTTTCATTTTCAGGTTGAAAGCTCTGCTCCTGAGACTCTGGTTCGTTGCAAGGTTGTGGAATATATTGTGTGAAAACCTCATTAGAATCCGCAGGCCCTTTATCAACTGTGGGTGCCACTGACTCCGCAGAAACTGGATTTGGGTGCCCTGTTTCTTCACTTCCAACTGACACACGTGGTTGTTGAGTCTCTGGAGAAGTCTTGTCCAATGGCTCATGTGGAGGCAAATTGGGTTCGGTGGGTGCATCTGGGGTCTGAATGATCCTTGGTGGCTCTTCAAAGGTTACCTTTGGTGAGTGTGTGGGGAGAGTTGGTTCCTCACTGCCTACTTTTGGTTGTTGTGTCTTTGTTGTGGTAGGATGAACATCTTTGTCCACCGCATCATCCTTTGTTTGGGTATCTGGTCCAGGCATTCCTCCGGTTTGATCCTTAATCTTCACCACTCTCTTGTGCTTCTTCTTTGGGGTTGGGGGTCTCCTAACACACACTTTCGTTCTGCGCTTGACTTGGGTTTTCGTAACATTTAAATTCTCAAGCTCCGGTTCAGGTTCATTGGTTTCTTCTGCAAACTCAGGGAGGTTAACTGGATGCTCAGTGAACACCTCAATTCTCCTCCCATTAGCAATTGCTGCTTCGTACATAGTCACCACATCCATGTCACGTCTAAGCAACCTCAACCCACCATCCAACTCCATCCCAGGTTGAAGCCAGTAAAGCTCGCGCACATCAGTATACCCTATATCCTTTACTAAGTCATTCACAAAGAAGCTATTTAGGGTATCGACATTCACTCGTTCAATCTCTGTTTTCTCACCCCCAACGTAAGCCAGTCTGCCATCATCACCCTTTTCAAATTTTCCTCTGTGACTAATGACTAACGTAATGTGGATAGTTGCCATCTGCAAACAGACAAACCCTAATTAACAACCAAATCATAGCAACTACAAGCACACCCTAATGAAAACCCAGTTTCCACAACCATGCATCGAAAACAAGAAAACCATGACATAGAGATCAACAGTTACTACTTACCTATGGATGACACCACGCAACTCCACCCGCTGAAACGATCCACACCAACAAGCACCCTCTCTTCAATATGGAGATTATCGTCGGCCTGGGAGGTTTTCTATGAGTGGTGAAGATGAACAGTTTCTTCCTAGGTCTCTACCCTTTGTTTTCTGAAACGCGCGAAGATGGAAAACCTTTGCATACTGTTCATTTCTAATATCCCTTTCTATTTCAAAAAAAAATTCAAAATGAAATTTTTTTTTAACTAATTGTAATTATAATATCCACGTGAGCAGCCCCCAAGCCATGTCACGCCGTGAAGTGCCACGTAGGGAGTGTTACTGACGGAGTCAACGCCGGAATATAGATTGGTTAGTTTCGTCCGCGAAACTCATGATTGATGGATACATTTGGTAGTTTTCGTCTCTTGTGGGTAGATTTGTTAGCGTTTTCAACTTTCATAGGTACAAATGGTAGTTTACTCACCAATTAATCTTCATATTCTTCCTCAAGGTAAAAAACAATAATAACAACAACAACTTTTTCTTGATCTTGCAGAACTCATACTATAATCCAACAATATATAACCAAAATATTGTAGCACACCCACATTTAGAACTAAACAAGGATTTGGACAAGCCTGATTAAACAAACAAAATACTCCAATAATATATAACAAAAAGATGGAGTCCAATGCAACAATAAACCAAAACAACATTTGTTTAAGAGGAAGAAAAATACGAATCAATAAAAAATGGCATTAGTAACCCAGCTCATCAAGCAATTTAAAGCAACTACATAAATTCAGCAGCAAACAAAAACACACAAGTTATGTAGGTTTAGATGACCAGTGATCACCATCCCTTCTAAAAATAAAAATAAAAAAGAAACAGAAAATAAAAATGAAACCCCAACTATAATCAAACACAAGATATAAATCAAATCTAAAACTCATGCTATAATCAAGTCCTAACTATGCTATCTTTGTCAAATTAATTAAAAAAATGGAAAAGTGCTGACTCATAAAAATTGTGGACCAATTCCAAAAAGGAAAAACACCTAAAACAAACAGAAATGCCAAAAAGGAACATGACATGCAAAAGTAGCGAAAATCAAGCATGCATGAACATATATGAAGGTTTTGTTTTGGGAGACTATCCTTTTGCAGCATCAGTTTGAGAAGCTGTCGTAGTTCAGCTTCAAGACCATCTTGTGTCCAACCTGCAATTATCAAATTCAGTGACCAAGCTTTAAGATGAATTTGTTAAACCAAGGCAATGTGTTTTTTTTTAACTTATATTCTTATGGCAGAATTTGTATTTGAAGACTCTATATGTAGGGTGCATACAGTATCTGAAACAACAAAGGGGGTGAAATATTTAAGACAATAACTGATATAACAAAGCAAGAGTTCAAAACCTTATAATGTTTCATGCAGTGTTATGTCTTATGATGCATTGGCTTCCTGCAGCCAGAGCTAGATTGACTCCCAAGTGGGCTGATAGAACATGTAATGATCATCAAATCTTCAGGATTCTCACTTAGCAAGATCTACATAGCTCTGAATTCACAAGAGAAATCAGTTCAAACTAACTCTTTAGTAGGATTCTGCAAGTAGGCTCTGCAGACATTCAGTTTAGCCTTGGTTGCTTAGTAGATCTATAAGTCATGGTAGCGCAACTCAAATTCCCAGTGAAGTAGCAGTCTAGCACCTTTGAAATATTATCACCAATAATCTCTGCACGAACATTGTCCTTCTTTAAAGCAATGAAACCTGTGAGTGTCTCTAACGATGATTTCCCTACCAGAAATGGCGGAAATAATTTTTATGGCATTGTGGCAATCATCACAAATTCTTAGGTTCTTCACAACCAGTATTGGCACCCCTTCTTCAGTATTGATCAAGCCAAATGCAACAGCCAGTTTCTTGCTGTGATACAATAACTTTCTTTCCTTCTCTTCTGTTGCTACTGCTGCTTCATCTTTCATCAATGCCCATCTTATATCAGGAACATAACCTGCTTGTTTCATCTTCTTTAACATCTCTCCCAAATACTCATGAATCTTTTTTATCATTGGATGTGAAGTATCTTCAGCCACAAAGACATGCACTTTCTTATCTATCTCAATCCAACTACAACCCGGTGTCTTCTTCACTCCTCTTTCACGCATCAGCTTCTTAAGTGTCGCAGCCTCTTCCCATCTGCCAGCACTGGCATACATATTAGAAAGTACGACATATGGAACAGCACTATAAGGTTCAATCCGGAGGAACTCACTGGCTGCTTTCACTGCTAGATCCACATTTCCATGTTTCTTACATTCTCCGAGTAAAGCAGCCCATTCAATAGAGCCAGCATTAAATGGCATCGTCTCAATAATCTTCTCGGCTTCCTTGAGTTTGCCAGCACGCCCCAAAAGATCTATCATGCAAGAATAATGTTCTGCCTCTGGTTCAAACCCAAACTTCTCCTTCATCATATTGAAATATTTCTGACCTTCCTCAACTTTCCCTGTGTGTGCGCATGCAGAAAGAACAGATATGAAGGTTATGTTATTTGGGGCAATATCCTTTTGCAGCATCAGTTCAACAAGCCGTAGTGACTCAGCCTCAAGACCATGTTGTGCATAACCTGCTATCATTGAATTCAGTGATACTGTGTTGTGTTCTGGCATAGTATCAAATATCTTTCTCGCATCCTGAAGATTCCCACATTTAGAGTACATTGCAACAAGAACAGTATTCATCGAAACACGATTATAAAGGATATCGGATTTGATTGTTAATGCATGAACCTTGATGGTTTTCAGTAGCTAAGAGAAGGGGGTTGAATCTTAGCCCCATTTTCACTTGATTACACTTGCTGGTCTTTGAGGAGACTTTTTTATTTTTGTCTCGTCCTTAGCCACGAGACTTTTCTTTTTGTCTCATCACTTGGCACGAGATATTTTTTGTTTTATCTCCTATGCAGTAGAAATAGAAATGGAGTAGAAAAGAGAGAAAATTACACCCAGATATATCCTGGTTCAGCTGTTAAGTGCAGTGCAGCCTACATCCAGTCTCCATCACAACTATGATGGAATTTCACTATAATCTTTTTGATTACAGACTGTAAAGTGCTAACCCAACTTACAAGGAGATTTCCACATAATCATGAAACACAACACAGATGTATAAAGGAACTCTAAGGACATCTATGGCTTTTTCTTTTAATTTTGCACTCTCTCTCTTTTTCCGCTCTATGGCTTTTTCATACAAACCTCACTGTTTGCCTTTTTCCATGAGACTCAAGACATGACAAAATTAAACAGAAAAAATACAAAATAGAATACATTGAAGGAGAATAAAATCTGTTAGTTTATGTAGCTTTGAGAATTCTGTGCCTTGCACTCTCACTCTTTTTTCTTGAATCAAACCGTGGCTGTTCACCCTTTTTATAGAAGGGGGAAGCCTCCACAGTTGAAACAAAAACCAAGCTTAACTTCTTTTCCTTCACACATAACCGGTTCGGCCAGAGAGAGAGAAGAGGTAACCCATGCAAAATCAAACATGCAAATACCTCTAGTTCTTCCTTTGTCATCACTTTTCATCAATCCGAGCGCTCCATCCTTAGCTTGCTCTCCAAGATGAACTTCTGGCCCTTGATGCTTCATGATGATGATAGCTTCATCTGCTCCAATCTCTGCCTCTTCCATCACGTAGCCACCATAGCTACTTCCTGTGGTGGTTGAGCAGAGTCAGAGACAAGCCATCCCTCCAAGGATCTTCTCCTTGCTGGCCGAGATCTTTACTTCCGTTTTTTGGTATGGAGGAGCCAAGATCTCTTCACAATATCTTACCACAAGTGAATGAGAATCTTAGCCACAGCATACTTTATATTTTTTTTTTCTTGCCATCATTGAGATGGTCTTGTTGCTTGCTCCATCTTCTTTTTGGTGGGTAGGTGTGTAGCTTCCATGGTTGCTGAATAATGACCGAAACAAGATGAAGAAAGTGAGAGAGAGAGAGAGAGAAGAAAAGAAAAGCAAACAATGGATATTGATACATTGATTAAGAAAAGTGATTTGCTTTTACTTCCCTTAACTTTTAGGTAGCATGCCTCATCAAGTCAAGCCATCTAATCAATGACAGTTTCTCTTTCATAGTTCTCATGCAATTAATGAAAATTGAGTAAATTTGAAATCCATCATATGGCAAAAGTTGAGATCCGTTGGAAGGCATAAGGCAAATAACAAAATTTGCTTTTCTGATGAATTATTTTCGGATCATGCATTGGAGTGTATAGCAAAATATGTTTAACTTGGGCTTGTAGCAATAATTGATCAATTTGGCCCAAGTAACATAACAATCAATTCAGCCATATAATATAGAAACATTCAACAAGGCTGAATGTAAATTTTGATTTGGGCTTGCAACATTTGTTTTATTTTTCGGCCCAATAATAAACCTGCATCACAAAATTATTAATTAACATATGTTAAATGAAAATCAAATTAATTATTTTGTAATTAATATAATTAATAATGTTTAGTCATCACAAATATTAATTTAGAGTTTTCCAAACTCATCAATCTTTCCCTTGATGACAAACATTATTAAAATTGAAATGGAAAGAAATTTAAGATTGAGTAAAGAATACTCCCTTTGAATTTTTGAATTTCTCCTCCTTTCAAATTGTCACATGACTCCCCCTTAATATAGGCCATTTTTACCAAGGAAAGCACTAACTTGTAACAGTTTTAATCAAGCTTAAAGTAACAATGTTATTCAACATATTAATTTTGAAATCTTGAATGCTTGATTTATGAGCAGAGTTGGATTGATAATCAAAACTCATTTGTTATCATAAATTGATTTTCTGCTCAAACTATGATCAACAAAAAAATTCTTTGAAAATAAATTACTGTTTAAAATATTTTCCATTCAAATCAGAGCAACATACTTATGGTAAAAAAATATTTTTAGCCACAGCATGATCACAGCAATTTTCAACATTTATTTTCATACCTAATGCTTAAAGGAATTGCCAAAAATAAAGTATTCAGTAAACATGTTTACCAAGATGAATCAGAATATTCCTATTCCACTAGTAGCAAGCATATTCATCAAGATAAAACTATCACAAGAACCAATTAACAACCAGGCAGCCATAATATCAAAACAAATGCATCACAATTATAATCAACCAAGCATTATTAGTATGCATTATCAAGCATTAGGTGAGTCCTTTTAACACGGATGATCATGAATTCTCAAAAGAGAATTTCATCCCCTATTTTTCAGTTTCAATTTTCAATATTTATTCTCCCCTTTTTGTCATCAAAGGGGCACCTGCAAAAAGATTGTGACATAGAAAACAGAGTATGCAAAATATAACCCAAAGAGTATCCACAAAGTATCACAGAGTTATAGTACTAACAATATCCATCCCAACAAAACAAAGTATCAAATTGAGCCTAAGTATGCCAATATCAAAATAAAGAAAATAGTAATTAATCATCAGAGAGATCAGATTCTTCAGCGCCTTTTTCACTGGCAACACCCAACTTGTCCTCAAGATTTTCCAGCGTTATCCTCCTTGTAACTCATCCTCCCTTAATGACTGAAACCTTATTCTCAACAGCTTCATTTGTTAAATCAACTTCAAAATACTCAAAAATACTGGTGAGAAACATGCCATATGGAAGACTAGCCTTTTTGGTATCCTTTACAGATTTCCACATATGCCTTATCATAAGGTATGCAAAGAAAATTTGAGAAGAAGTAACAAGAGCAAAAAGAACAAGAAAATCAGAAACTGTTATCCGGTGGCGTGAACCACTTTGTGGTATGAGAACATGAGATATGAGTTTGTAAAGGAGAATTGTCTTATCTGGACCAAGTTCTTTGAGAGTTGGATTCATGCTATCCATTCTAGAGAGACTTTTGCAGGTTTGATTTAAAGCCATCTGGTAAGTGATCTCAATCTGTAAATCCCATTTTTTGGTCATGTATGCCCTTGGTCCCTTTTCTTTGTAGCCTAGAGCCATCCCAAAGATTGCAGCATCAAGAATTATGTGAACTCCCTTCACATAGGAGTGAATGATGCCATTCATAAGTCGCATGTTGGCATAGAACTCACGGACCAAACCGGGGTAAACTGGTTTTTGGATGTGAAGCAGTGGTGTCCATCGAAGGTTGTCAAACAGAGAAGAGACATGGATTCCTTTGTTGGTGAGTGAGTTAAGATTGACGAGTTAAGTAGCGCAGAGATGACGCTTTTTCATAACTTCATTGTGGAATTCATAGGATGCACAAGAGTCGAACCTAGATGGATCATAGTGAGAATGTGATTTTTGGAGCTTTTTCTTGAAATCCCATGTCTCCAAGTTCGCTGGCTCCTTGGTGTCATTCAAGGCAAACCGTTTAGACTTCTGAGCACTGCTTCCGGGTGTGGTTCTTTTTGGTGGTGAGTGCGACGGTGATGGACTGGTGGAAGTGAGTGATTTTCTCCTACTTCAATGCTTGGCTCTTTGTTCTTCCCACTTTTTCTTGAACTTTTTTGAGCAATCACCTTAATGTGCATGATTTTGGTCTGTTTGGTTGGAAGTGAAAGAGAAGATGAAGAAGTGGAGTGGATATGTAAGTTGAAGAGTAGGCCGAAGGGTGAGGTGAGTGGAGGGAGGTTAGAGAGGCATTAAATACTGATTTGAAAGAGATAGTGGAGGAAGTTAATGACCATCAAGGGCGCGGTTATCAACCAGAGTGGTTTCCGAGAATTTAAAAAAGTGATTTCCTTAAATCAAGGGATTAGTTGAAAGGAAAGATTTGATTTGACACTATGCTTCTTTCAACAAGATTTGATAAGACCACAAGGAGATTGTGATTTTCAAAAAAAATGAGAAACTAACAAAACGGTCATGATGGGGTTGAAGATATTTGGTAGGGCCCACAGAACTTAAATTCTGCGTAGCCTCCCCCTTGATCACATCCCTTCCAACACTTTTATTTTTATCTCGTCCATTCCTACGAGACAGAACTGAACAGAATCAGAATTTCACAAATTATCAACAAAAACAAGATCAACCATTCCCAAACTTTTTCTTAATGAACAAAATCTGTCTTCTCAGAGGGGTTTTGTAAAAATGTCAGCAAGTTAGTCTTCAGATTTCACAAATTGAATATCAATAGTACCCTTTTGCACATGTTCTCTAATAAAATGATATTTGATCTCAATGTGCTTTGTTCTTGAGTGCAAAACAGAATTTTTTGAAATATTTATAGCACTTATGTTATCACAAAATAATGGTATACTATTGATTTGTAATCTTCCAACTGCGTTTTTAACCAAATTAATTGTGAGCAACATGCAGATGCAGAGATATATTCAGCTTCAGCTGTGGATAGGGCTACGGTTGCTTGTTTTTTGCTTGACCACATGTTAAGTGAGCTTCCAAGGAAGCAACACATGCCGGATGTACTTCGTCTATCCACTCTATCTCCCGCATAATCTGCATCACAAAATTCTACTACACAAAAATCATTAGATTTTGGATACCATAATCCATAATCACTAGTTCCCTTAATGTATCTAATGATACGCTTAACAGCCGAAAGGTGGAATTCTTTTGAGTGAGATTGAAACCTTGAACATACACCCACACTTTGAACAATATCCAGTCTAGAGGAGGTAAGATACATTAGTGAACCAATCATTCTTCTATACCGTGTTTCATCCACATCTTTGCCATCATCATCCTTTTCAAGTTTAGTGTTTGGATGTATTGGTGTTTCCATTGGTTTAGAGTTTTCTAGGCCAAACTTTTTGATAAGTTCTTTTGCATACTTTCCTTGGTGAATAAAGGTACTACTAGGAGTTTGTTTAATTTGGAGGCCAAGAAAGAAAGTAAGCTCTCCCATTAAACTCATCTCAAACTCACTAGTCATGAGTTTTTCAAATTCTTCACACAAGGACTCATTGGCCGATCCAAACACAATGTCATCCACATAAACTTGAACTAGGAGAATATCATCATTAGATGCTTTAATGAATAAAGTTGTGTCCGTGGCACCCCTTTGAAAATGATTTTCTAATAGGAAGGCACTAAGCCTTTCATACCAAGCTCTTGGAGCTTGTCTAAGACCATAAAGAGCCTTAGAGAGTTTGAAAATATGATTTGGAAAATCCTTATGTTCAAAATCGGGAGGTTGAGCCACATACACTTCTCTATCAATAAAGCCATTAAGGAAAGCACATTTAACATCCATTTGAAATATTTTAAAACCCTTATGGGCAGCATAGGCAAGAAGCAACCTAATTGCTTCCATTTTAGCTACCGGAGCAAAAGATTCATCAAAATCTATACCCTCTTCTTGATAGTAACCTTGGGTCACTAATCTAGCCTTGTTACGAACAACTTGTCCATTCTCACCAAGTTTATTTTTAAGCACCCACTTAGTACCCGTAACTTTCTTACCATCCGGATGAGGTACTAGTGTCCAAACCTCATTCTTGTCAAATTGTGCAAGCTCCTCTTGCATGGCTTTCACCCATGATGGATTTTCAAGAGCTTGTTTGACATTGTTGGGCTCCAATTGTGATAAGAGTGCAAAATTGTTTGGTTCGGATTGCCTTTTGGTTGAGGACCTTGTGGTCACACCTTGAGAAGGGTCTCCAATGATAAAGTCATAAGGATAGCCCCTTATAGACTTTCATTCTCTAGGCTTCCTTTGTGGTGTTGAGCTTTGATGAACTTTTGTGGGTCTCACTGTTTCGGTTTCTCTTGCTGGCTCAGGAGACAAAATGGAAATGTCTCCTACATTCTGACGAGACAAAACTGGACTGGCAAATTCTTCATTTTGGGCAGACTTGGGATTTTCTTTGCTTGTTCCAGCTTCTTCACAATCTGAATTATTATCTATCACAGCACTGAAAATTAAATTAGAATCACAAAAAGTAACATGTATGGATTTCTCTATAGTTCTATGATCTTTGAGGTAAATTCTATAGGCTTTGCTAGTAGTGGAGTATCCAACAAACATGCCCTCATATGATTTTGGATCAAATTTGCCAAGATTTTCTTTGTTATTAAGCACAAAACACTTGCATCGAAAAACATGGAAATACTTAAGATTTGGAGGGGTTCCTTTCCATAGCTCATAAGGAGTTTTCTTTAACCCTTTTCTAATAATGGTCCTATTCAAAATATAACATGCTGTGTTTATAGCTTCAGCCCATAGAAATTTAGGAACCTCATTCTCACATAACATAGCCCTAGTCATCTCTTGAAGGCTTCTATTCCTTCTTTCAACAACCCCATTTTGTTGAGGTGTTCTAGGGCATGAAAAATTATGAGTAATTCCAAAGTCATCACAAAATTTTTCAAAGTGTTGGTTTTTAAATTCTTTTCCGTGATCACTTCTCAAATGTGCCACTTTTAAATCTTTTTCATTTTGAATTTTCTTGCAAAGGTTTGAAAAAGCATGAAAAGTATCATTTTTATGAGCAAGAAAAAATACCCAACTGAATCTAGAGTAATCATCCACCACTACCAAACCATAGTATTTTTCTCCTAAACTTTGAGTTCTTGTTGGACCAAAAAGATCAATGTGTAACATCTCTAATGGCCTTTTGGTTGAAATTCCATCTTTTGGTTTAAAAGAAGATTTAACTTGTTTGCCTAATTGACAAGCCTCACAAGTAAGATCCTTATCAAAATTGATTTTGGTAATTCCTCTAACCAGATTTTTCTTTACTAGCTTAGAAATTTGGTACATGCTAGCATGACCCAACTTTCTATGCCATAGCCATTTTTCAGATTCAAAAGAGGTAAAGCATGTTACATTTTGTTCTTTCAAGTCCTCAAGAGTTAATCCATACACATTGTTGCATCTTTTAGCTTCAAAAAGAATATCCCCAGTTTTCTCACAAACAACCAAACACACAAACTTTCTAAAAATAACTTCAAATACTAAATCACACAATTGGCTTACACTAAGTAAATTATGTTTCAAACCATTTACAAGAAGAACATCATTTATACAAGATGAAAAGCTTTTACCAACTTTTTCAACGGCCACTATCTTTCCTTTACCATCATTACCAAAAGTGACAAGTCCTCCATCATATTCATCAAGCTTTATGAAGAAGGTTGTCTTTCCGGTCATGTGCCTAGAGCATCCGCTGTCCATGTACCACATATTTTTCTTCCTCTTGGACGCTAGGCATACCTACAAAATGAGCTCAAGTGACCTTAGGTATCCAAATCTTCTTGGATCCTTTCACGTTAAACCATCTCCTATGTCCCAAACCATTGTAATTAAAAACAACTTTGTAAACTTTATCACCAATCATTCTTTCACCAAAAAAATATTGAATGGGAAAATGACTGTTTCGGTTGCATAGCCTACAAAACCTTGGAGTTGTTGTTTTGTTAAAGTAGGTTGGATCTTGAAACCTTGTATCATTAGAAGATGAAGCTTTATTTTCAAAAGAAGGTTTCTCATCAGATTTGTAAAACCCCAAACCAGCTTTATCAAAAGTGGTTTTTGACTAGCCAATATTTGATTTAAATTTTCAGAACTTTGAGTAAACTTGGCTAAGTCATTTTTCAGATTTTTAATCTTTTTCAGCAACTCTTCATTTTTCTTAAAATAATTTACATATGCAACAACAGAATGGTTACTTTCACAACTTCTAAGTTGGGCTTTTAACTGCTTATTTTCTTCAATAAGATCACAGGCAGTTTCGGCCTCTCTTAGCTTTTTCTTGAGAAAACCATTTTCAGTTTTAAGAATGATAATTTGTTGTTTAAGGTCATGGTTATCAAGTAGAAAACATCTTATTTTTCCAGAAAGGTGGTCTATCATAAGATGAATATCTTCAGTGTTAGGGTTGTGAAAGACTACCTGATCTATGTGATCTGCCATGAGACATGGTTGTGACTTGGTCTCGGATTTCTCATCATCATCATTTGAGTCATTTTCCAAATCTTTCCATGAAGCTATTAGTCCCTTCTTCTTTCCTCTTATTGGCTTCTCCTCCTTCTTTAACTTGGGACATTCAGATTTGAAGTGCCCCATTTTCTTGCAGTTGTAACAAATTATTTTGCTAAGGTCTTTCTTCATTTTCCTTGAGCTGCTGCCTTTGCCTTTGAATTTCACCATTTTTCTGAATTTTTTGGCAAACAACACAAATTCATTTTCAGAGGAGTTATCACTGGATTCATCATCCAGGGGGTTAGTTACAGAAGAAAAAGCAATTCCTTTCTTTTTTGACTCTTTTTTCAAGTAAGTGTTTTCAAAAGCAAGAAGGTTTCCTCTCAAATCATCACATGTCATGGAATCAAGGCTACTGTTCTCAGAAATAATTAAAGCTTTTGTTTTCCACTCTTTAGTGAGACATCTCAACACTCTTCTCACAAGCACAGAAGAAGAATGTGTTATTCTCATAGCATCCAAGCCAACAACGATGGTGTTGAACCGTTCAAACAGTCCATCAATGGATTCTTCTTCCTTCATTGCAAACATTTCATACTCTCTGTTTAACATGTCTATCCGAGTCTTCTTCACAATGGTGGTTCCTTCATGAATGATTTACAATTTGTCCCAGATTTTCTTTGCCATTGTGTATCGTGATACCCGTCGGTATTTCTCGAAGCTGATAGCACAGTTGAGTAGATTTACAGTCTTGGCATTGAGCTCCACCTTCTTTCTATCTTTCATAGTCCAGCTTGCTTCTGGTTTAAGAGTGACTACTCCTTCAGCACTTGTGTTAGTTGAAAACTGAGGACCCTCTAGGATGATCTTCCAAAGCCTGTAGTCTACTGCTTGCACAAAGATTTTCATTCTCTCATTCCAATAGGTATAGTTTTTTCCATTGAAAAGAGGCGGTCTGTTACTTGACTGTCATTCTGTAAGGTTGTAGGACACTAGATTTGAGCCACTGCTGATCTTTTCTCCAAGCTGCAAAGCTTGATCTCTTTGAGACCAAACTCTGATACCAATTGATGGTTTTCAGTGGCTAAGAGAAAGGGGGTTGAATCTTAGCCCCCTTTTCACTTGATTACACTTGCTGGTCTTTGAGGAGACTTTTTGATTTTTGTCTCGTCCCTAGCCACAAGACTTTTCTTTTTGTCTCGTCACTTGGCACGAGATATTTTTTGTTTTATCTTCTATGCAGTAGAAACAGAAATGGAGTATAAGAGAGAGAAAATTACACCCAGATATATCCTGGTTCAACTGCTAAGTGCAGTGCAGCCTACATCCAATCTCTATCATAACTATGATAGAATTTCACTATAATCTTCTTGATTACAGACTGTAAAGTGCTAACCCAACTTACAAAGGGATTCCCACAGAATCATGAAACACAACACAGATGTACAAAGGAACTCTAAGGACATCTATGGCTTTTTCTTTTAATTTTGCACTCTCTGCCTTTTTTCGCTCTATGACTTTTTCATACAAACCTCACTGTTTATCTTTTTTCATGAGACTCAAGACATGACAAAATTAAACAGAAAAAATACAAAACAGAATATATTGAAGGAGAAGAAAATCGGTTAGCTTAGGTAGCTCTGAGAATTCTGTGCCTTGCACTCTCACTCTTCTTTCTTGAATCAAACCGTGGTTGTTCACCTTTTTTATAGAAGGGGAAAGCCTCCACAGTTGAAACAAAAACCAAGCTTAACTTCTTTTCCTTCACACATAACCGGTTCGGCCAGAGAAAGAGAGAAGAGGTAACCCATGCAAAACCCAACATGCAAATACCTCTAGTTCTTCCTTGGTCATCACTTTTCATCAATACGAGCACTCCATCCTTGGCTTGCTCTCTAAGATGAACTTATGGCCCTTTATGCTTCATGATGATGATAGCTTCATCTGCTCCAATCTCTGCCTCTTCTATCACGTAGCCACCCTAGCTACTTCCTGTGGTGGTTGAGCAGAGTCAGAGACAAGCCATACCTCCAAGGATCTTCTCCTTGCTAGCCGAGATCTTTACTGCCATTTTTGGTATGGAAGAGCCAAGATCTCATCACAATATCTTACCACAAGTGAATGAGAATCTTAGCCACAACATACTTTATGTTTTTTTTCTTGCCATCATTGAGATGGTCTTGTTGCTTGCTCCATCTTCTTTTCGGTAGGTAGGTGTAGCTTCCATGGTTGCTGGTAATGACCGAAACAAGATGAAGAAAGTGAGAGAGAGAGAGAAGAAAAGAAAAGCAAACAATGGATATTGATACATTGATTAAGAAAAGTGATTTGCTTTTACTTCACTTAGCTTTTAGGTAGCATGTCTCATCAAGTCAAGCCATCTAATCAATGACAGTTTCTCTCTCATAGTTCCCATACAATTAATGAAAATTGAGTGAATTTGAAATCCATCATATGGCAAAAGTTGAGATCCGTTGGAAGGCATAAGGCAAATAACAACATTTGCTTTCCTGCTGGATTATTTTCGGATCATGCATTGGAGTGTATAGCAAAATATGTTTAACTTGGGCTTGTAGCAATAATGGATCAATTTGGCCCAAGTAACATAATAATCAATTCAGCCATATAATATAGAAACATTCAACAAGGCTGAATGTAAATTTTGATTTGGGCTTGCAATATTTGTTTTATTTTTCGGCCCAATAATAAACTTGCATCACAAAATTATTAATTAACATATGTTAAATGAAAATCAAATTAATAATTTTGTAATTAATATAATTAATAATGTTTAGTCATCACAAATATTAATTTAGAGTTTTCCAAACTCATCAAACTTGATTTCCCAAGGAGGAAGATAAATTAGAGCAAGCACTAACGACACACACGAAACTACAATCATCTGGACGAAAGCCACCACATTGCATCTTGCGAAAACAACAGAGGGCATCTGGTGCACGAAATTGTGATCATCAATGACACCATCAACATGGTACGCTCAATTGAAATCTCAACTCTTTATCACAACTTCGCACAACTAACCAGCAAGTGCACTGGGTCGTCCAAGTAATAAACCTTACGCGAGTAAGGGTCGATCCCACGGAGATTGTTGGTATGAAGCAAGCTATGGTCATCTTGTAAATCTTAGTCAGGCAGATTCAAATGGTTATGAATGATATATGAATAAAGCATAAAGATAGAGATACTTATGTAATTCATTGGTGAGAACTTCAGATAAGCGAATGGAGATGCTTTGTCCCTTCCATCTCTCTGCTTTCCTACTGTCTTCATCCAATCCTTCTTACTCCTTTCCATGGCAAGCTGTATGTTGGGCATCACCATTGTCAGTGGCTACAGTCCCGTCCTCTCAGTGAAAATGTTCAACGCACCCTGTCACGGCACGGCTAATCATCTGTCGGTTCTCAATTAGGTTGGAATAGAATCCATTGATTCTTTTGCGACTGTCACTAACGCCCAGCCTTCAGGAGTTTGAAGCTCGTCACAGTCATTCAATCATTGAATCCTACTCAGAATACCACAGACAAGGTTTAGACCTTCCGGATTCTCTTGAATGCCGCCATCAATTCTAGCTTATACCACGAAGATTCCGATTAAGGAATCCAAGAGATAAACATTCAAGCCTTGTTTGCTTGTAGAACGGAGGTGGTTGTCAGGCACGCGTTCATAAGTGAGAATGATGATGAACGTCACATAATCATCACATTCATCAAGTTCTTGAGTGCGAATGAATATCTTGGAATAAGAACAAGCTGAATTGAATAGAAGAACAATAGTAATTGCATTAATACTCGAGGTACAGCAGAGCTCCACACTTTAATCTATGGTGTGTAGAAACTCCACCGTTGAAAATACATAAGAACAAGGTCTAGGCATGGCCGAATGGCCAGCCTCCCAAAACGTGATCAAAAGATCTAAAGTGATCAAAAGATCTAAAGTGATCAAAAGATTCAAAGTGATCAAAAGATGAAAATACAATAGCAAAAGGTCCTATATGTAGAGAACTAGTAGCCTAGGATTTACAGAAATGAGTAAATGACATAAAAATCCACTTCCGGACCCACTTGGTGTGTGCTTGGGCTGAGCATTGAAGCATTTTCGTGTAGAGACTTCTCTTGGAGTTAAACGCCAGCTTTTGTGCCAGTTTGGGCCTTTAACTCCCATTCTTGTGCCAGTTCCGGCGTTTAACGCCGGGCAGTTTTGAGCTGATTTGGAACGCCAATTTGGGCCATCAAATCTCGGGCAAAGTATGAACTATTATACATTGCTGGAAAGCCCAGGATGTCTACTTTCCAACACCGTTGAGAGCGCGCCAATTGGGCTTCTGTAGCTCCAGAAAATCCACTTCGAGTGCAGGGAGGTCAGAATCCAACAGCATCTGCAGTTCTTTTCAGCCTCTGAATCAGATTTTTGCTCAGGTCCCTCAATTTCAGCCAGAAAATACCTGAAATCACAGAAAAATACACAAACTCATAGTAAAGTCCAGAAAAGTGAATTTTAACTAAAAACTAATAAAAATATACTAAAAACTAACTAAAACATACTAAAAATAATGCCAAAAAGCATATAAATTATCCGCTCATCACAACACCAAACTTAAATTGTTGCTTGTCCTCAAGCAACTGAAAATCAAATAAGATAAAAAGAAGAGAATATGCAATGAATTCCAAAAATATCTATGAAGATCAGTATTAATTAGATGAGCGGGGCTTTTAGCTTTTTGCCTCTGAATAGTTTTGGCATCTCACTCTATCCTTTGAAATTCAGAATGATTGGCTTCTATAGGAACTCAGAATCCAGATAGTGTTATTGATTCTCCTAGTTAAGTATGATGATTCTTGAACACAGCTACTTTATGAGTCTTGGCCGTGGCCCAAAGCACTCTGTCTTCCAGTATTACCACCGGATACATACATGCCACAAACACATAATTGGGTGAACCTTTTCAGATTGTGACTCAGCTTTGCTAGAGTCCCCAATTAGAGGTGTCCAGGGTTCTTAAGCACACTCTTTTTGCCTTGGATCACAACTTTATTATTTTTTTTCTTTTTCTTTTTCTTTTTCTTTTATTTTTTTCGTTTTTCTCTCTTTTTTTTGTATTCATTGCTTTTCTTGCTTCAAGAATTATTTTTATGATTTTTCAGATCCTCAATGACATGTCTCCTTTTTCATCATTCTTTCAAGAGCCAACATTCATGAACCACAAATTCAAAAGACATATGCACTGTTTAAGCATACATTCAGAAAACAAAAGTGTTGCCACCACATCAAAATAATTAATCCGCTATAAAATGCAAAATTCATGCAATTCTTCTCTTTTTCAATTAAGAACATTTTTCATTTAAGAAAGGTGATGGATTCATAGGACATTCATAACTTTAAGGCATAGACACTAAGACACTAATGATCACAAGACACAAACATAGATAAACATAAGCATGATTTTTTTTCGAAAAACAGAAAAATAAAGAACAAGAAAATTAAAGAACGGGTCCACCTTAGTGATGGCGGCTTGTTCTTCCTCTTGAAGATCTTATGGAGTGTTTGAGCTCCTCAATGTCTCTTCCTTGTCTTTGTTGCTCCTCTCTCATGATTCTTTGATCTTCTCTAATTTCATGGAGGAGGATGGAATGTTCTTGGTGCTCCACCCTTAGTTGTCCCATGTTGGAACTCAATTCTCCTATGGAGGTGTTGATTTGATCCCAATAGTTTTGTAGAGGAAAGTGCATCCCTTGAGGCATCTCAGGGATTTCATGATGAGTGGGATCTCTTGTTTGCTCCATCCTTTTCTTAGTAATGGACTTGTCCTCATCAATGGGGATGTCTCTCTCTATGTCAATTCCAACTGAATAACAGAGGTGACAAATGAGATGAGGAAAGGCTAACCTTGCCAAGGTAGAGGACTTGTCTGCCACCTTATAAAGTTCTTGGGCTATAACCTCATGAACTTCTACTTCCTCTCCAATCATAATGCTATGAATCATGATGGCCCGGTCTATAGTAACTTCGGACCGGTTGCTAGTGGGAATGATTGAGCGTTGGATAAATTCCAACCATCCCCTAGCTACGGGCTTGAGGTCATGCCTTCTCAATTGAACTGGCTTCCCTCTTGAATCTCTCTTCCATTGGGCGCCCTCTTCACAAATGACTGTGAGGACTTGGTCCAACCTTTGATCAAAGTTGACCCTTCTAGTGTAAGGGTGTTCATCTCCTTGCATCATGGGCAAGTTGAATGCCAACCTTACATTTTCCGGACTAAAATCTAAGTATTTCCCCCGAACCATTGTAAGCCAATTCTTTGGGTCCGGGTTCACACTTTGATCATGGTTCTTGGTGATCCATGCATTGGCATAGAACTCTTGAACCATTAAGATTCCAACTTGTTGAATAGGGTTGGTAAGAACTTCCCAACCTCTTCTTCGAATCTCATGTCGGATCTCCGGATATTCACTCTTTTTGAGTTTGAAAGGGACCTCGAGGATCACCTTCTTCAAGGCCACAACTTCATAGAAGTGGTCTTGATGCACCCTTGAGATGAATCTCTCCATCTCCCATGACTCGGAGGTGAAAGCTTTTGCCTTCCCTTTCCTCTTTCTAGAGGTTTCTCCGGCCTTGGATGCCATAAATGGTTATGGAAAAACAAAAAGCAATGCTTTTACCACACCAAACTTAAAAGGTTTGCTCGTCCTCGAGCAAAAGAAGAAAGAAGAGAGTAGAAGAAGAAGAAATAGAGGAGATGGAGGTGGCTTTGTGGTTCGGCCAAAGGGGGAGAAGTAGTGTTTAGGGTGTGTGAAAATGAGGGAGTGAAGATGGGTTTATATAGGGGTGGAGAGAGGGGTAGGGTTCGGTTATGGGAGGGTGGGTTTGGGAGGGAAAGTGGTTTAAATTTGAATGGTGAGGTAGGTGAGGTTTTATGAAGGATGGATGTGAGTGGTGAAGAGAAAGATGGGATTTGATAGGTGAAAGGTTTTTGGGGAAGAGGTGTTGAGGTGATTGGTGAATGGGTGAAGAAGAGAGAGAGTGGTGGGGTAGGTGGGGATCTTGTGGGGTCCACAGATCCTGAGGTGTCAAGAAAAAGTCATCCCTGCACCAAGTGGCGAGCAAAATTGCTCTCTGTGCCAATTCTGGCGTTAAACACCGGGCTGGTGCCCATTTCTGGCGTTTAACGCCAACTTCTTACCCTTTCCTGGCGTTTAACGCCAGTCTGGTGCCCCTTTTTGGCGTTAAACGCCCAGAATGGTGCCAGACTGGGCGTTAAACGCCCATTTGCTGCCCTTACTGGCGTTTAAACGCCAGCAAGGTCTTTCTCCAGGGTGTGCTATTTTTCTTTCAATTTTTCATTCTATTTTTGCTTTTTCAATTGATTTTGTGACTTCTCATGATCATCAACCTACAGAAAACATAAAATAACAAAGGGAAATAGATTAAATATAACATTGGGTTGCCTCCCAACAAGCGCTTCTTTAATGTCAGTAGCTTGACAGTGGGCTCTCATGGAGCCTCACAGATACTCAGAGCAATGTTGGAACCTCCCAACTCTAAACTTAGAGTTTGAATGTGGGGGTTCAACACCAAACTTAGAAGTTGGTTGTGGCCTCCCAACACCAAACTTAGAGTTTGACTGTGGGGGCTCTGTTTGACTCTGTTTTGAGAGAAGCTCTTCATGCTTCCTCTCCATAGTGACAGAGAGATATCCTTGATCCTTAAACACAAAGGACTCTTTATTCACTTGAATGATTAGTTCACCTATGTCAACATCAATCACAGCCTTTGCTGTGGCTAGGAAGGGTCTGCCAAGGATGATGGATTCATCCATGCACTTCCCAGTCTCTAGGACTATGAAATCAGCAGGGATGTAATGGTCTTCAATCTTTACCAAAACATCCTCTACAAGTCCATAAGCTTGTTTTCTTGAATTGTCTGCCATCTCTAGTGAGATTCTTGCAGCTTGCACCTCAAAGATCCCTAGCTTCTCCATTACAGAGAGAGGCATGAGGTTTACACTTGACCCTAAGTCACACAGAGCCTTCTGAAAGGTCATGGTGCCTATGGTACAAGGTATTGAAAACTTCCCAGGATCTTGTCTCTTTTGAGGTAATTTCTGCCTAGACAAGTCATCCAGTTCTTTGGTGAGCAAAGGAGTTTCGTTCTCCCAAGTCTCATTACCAAATAACTTGTCATTTAGCTTCATGATTGCTCCAAGGTATTTAGCAACTTGCTCTTCAGTGACATACTCATCCTCTTCAGAGGAAGAATACTCATCAGAGCTCATGAATGGCAGAAGTAAATCCAATGGAATCTCTATGGTCTCAGTGTGAGCCTCAGATTCCCAGGGTTCCTCATTAGGGAACTCATTGGAGGTCAGTGGACGTCCATTGAGGTCTTCCTCAGTGGTGTTCACTGCCTCTTTCTCCTCTCCAAATTCGGTCATGTGGGTCATGTTAATGGCCTTGCATTCTCCTTTTGGATTCTCTTCTGTATTGCTTGGAAGAGTACTAGGAGGGAGTTCAGTAACTTTCTTACTAGCTGACCCACTTGTGCCTCAAAGTTTCTAATGGAGGACCTTGTTTCAGTCATAAAACTTTGAGTGGTTTTGATTAGATCAGAGACCATGGTTGCTAAGTTAGAGTGGCTCTGCTTAGAATTCTCTATCTGTTGCTGAGAAGATGATGGAAAAGGCTTGCCATTGCTAAACCTGTTTCTTCCGCCATTATTATTGTTGAAACCTTGTTGAGGTCTCTGTTGATCCTTCCATGAGAGATTTGGATGATTTCTCCATGAAGAATTATAGGTGTTTCCATAGAGTTCTCCCATGTAATTCACCTCTTCCATTGAAGGGTTCTCAGGATCATAAGCTTCTTCTTCAGATGAAGCATCCTTAGTACTGCCAGGTGCATCTTGCATTCCAGACAGACTTTGAGAAATCAAATTGACTTGCTGAGTCAATATTTTATTCTGAGCCAATATGGCATTCAGAGTATCAATCTCAAGAACTCCTTTCTTCTGATTTGTCCCACTGTTCACAGGATTCCTTTCAGAAGTGTACATGAATTGGTTATTTGCAACCATTTCAATTAGTTCTTGAGCTTCTGTAGGTGTCTTCTTTAGATGAAGAGATCTTCCAGCAGAGCTATCCAATGACATCTTGAACAGTTCAGACAGACCATCATAGAAAATACCTATAATGCTCCATTCAGAAAGCATATCAGAGGGACACTTTCTGGTTAATTGTTTGTATCTTTCCCAAGCTTCATAGAGGAATTCTCCTTCCTTCTGTCTGAAGGTTTGGACTTCCACTCTAAGCTTACTCAATTTTTGAGGTGGAAAGAACTTTGCCAAGAAGGCATTGACTAGCTTTTCCCAAGAGTTCAGGCTTTCTTTAGGTTGTGAGTCCAACCATATCCTAGCTCTGTCTCTTACAGCAAAAGGGAATAGCATAAGTCTGTAGACCTCAGGGTCAACCCCATTAGTCTTGACAGTGTCACAGATTTGTAAGAATTCAGCTAAAAACTGATGAGGATCTTCCAATGGAAGTCCATGGAACTTGCAATTCTGTTGCATTAGAGAAACTAATTGAGGCTTAAGCTCAAAGTTGTTTGCTCCAATGGCAGGGATAGAGATACTTCTCCATAGAAGTCGGGAGTAGGTGCAGTAAAGTCTCCCAGCACCTTCCTTGCATTGTTGGCATTGTTGTTGTTTTCGGCTGCCATGGGTTCTTCTTCTTTGAAAATTTCTGTTAGGTCCTCTACAGAGAGTTGTGCCTTAGCTTCTCTTAGCTTTCGCTTCAAGGTCCTTTTAGGTTCAGGGTCAGCCTCAACAAGAATGCTTTTGTCTTTGCTCCTGCTCATATGAAAGAGAAGAGAACAAGAAAATATGAAATCCTCTATGTCACAGTATAGAGATTCCTTGAGGTGTCAGAGGAAAAAGAAAAATAGAAGGAAGAAGTAGAAGAATTCGAACTTATCAAAAGAGATGGAGTTCGAATTGTTCATTGAGGAATAGTGTTAGTCAATAAATAGAAGGATGTGAGAAGATGGGAAGAAATTTTCGAAAATGATGTAAAAGATTTTAAAAATATTTTGAAAAACTTTAATTGATTTTCGAAAACTAAGAGTGGAAAAGAAATTAAGTGATTTTTGAAAAAGATTTTGAAATTAGAAATAAAAAAGATATGATTGAAAACTATTTTGAAAAAGATATGATTAAGAAGATATGATTGAAAAGTTATGGTTTTAAAAAGATGTGATTGAGAAGATATGATTTGAAAAACAATTTAAAAAGATTTGATTTTAAAAATTAATGACTTGGCTAACAAGAAAAGATATGATTCAAACATTAAACCTTTCTCAACAGAAAAGGCAACATACTTGAAATGTTGAATCAAATCATTAATTGATAGCAAGTATTTTTGAAAATGGGAAGAAATTGATTTTGAAAAAGATTTGATTGAAAAGATATGATTTGAAAAAGATTTGATTTTGAAAAATTTTGAAAACTTGAAAAAAAAGTTTGAATTGAAAACAGAATCTTCCCTCTTGTGCCATCCTGGCGTTAAATGCCCAGAATGGTGCACATTCTGGCGTTTAATGCCCAAAGCACTACCCTTTTGGGCGTTAAACGCCCAACCAGGCACCCTGGCTGGCGTTTAAACGCCAGTTTTTCTTCTTCACTGGGCGTTTTGAACGCCCAGTTTTTTCTGTGTAATTCCTCTGCTGTATGTTCTGAATCTTCAATTCTCTGTATTATTGACTTGAAAAGACACAAATTAAAAATATTTTTGGATTTTTAATAATGAGGAATAATCAAAATGCAACTAAAATCAAATAACAATGCATGCAAGACACCAAACTTAGCAGTTTGTATACTACTGACACTAACAAAATGAGAATGCATATGAGAAACAACAAAACACTCAAGTCAAGAGAATTTAAAGATCAGAGCAATGAAATCATCAAGAACAACTTGAAGATTAATGAAGACACATGAATGAATGCAAGAAGAACAGAAACATGCAATTGACACCAAACTTAAAATGAGACTCTAGACTCAACAAGAAACATACAATATTTTTGGTTTTTATGATTTTGTAAATTTTTTTGGATTTTTTCGAAAACTAAGTGGAAAAGAAAATAAAGGTATCAAAATTCTTAATGAGAATTCCAGGAATCATGCAATGTTAGTCTAAAGCTTCAGTATAAAGAAATTAGGCATGGCTAGCCAAGCTTCAGCAGGACATTACATTCAAGAGCTAAATTTATGAGAATCAATCAGCTTTGGTGATGATAAGAACATCACCTTGAAACACTAGAATTCATTCTTAAGAACTCTGAAAAATACCTAATCTAAGCAACAAGATGAACCGTCAGTTGTCCATACTCGAAACAATCCCCGGCAACGGCGCCAAAAACTTGGTGCACGAAATTGTGATCATCAATGGCGCCATCAACATGGTACGCTCAATTGAAATCTCAACTCTTTATCACAACTTTGCACAACTAACCAGCAAGTGCACTGGGTCGTCCAAGTAATAAACCTTACGCGAGTAAGGGTCGATCCCACGGAGATTGTTGGTATGAAGCAAGCTATGGTCATCTTGTAAATCTTAGTCAGGCAGATTCAAATGGTTATGAATGATATATGAATAAAGCATAAAGATAGAGATACTTATGTAATTCATTGGTGAGAACTTCAGATAAGCGAATGGAGATGCTTTGTCCCTTCCGTCTCTCTGCTTTCCTACTGTCTTCATCCAATCCTTCTTACTCCTTTCCATGGCAAGCTGTATGTTGGGCATCACCGTTGTCAATGGCTACAGTCCCGTCCTCTCAGTGAAAATGTTCAACGCACCCTGTCACGGCACGGCTAATCATCTATCGGTTCTCAATCAGGTTGGAATAGAATCCATTGATTCTTTTGCGTCTGTCACTAACGCCCAGCCTTCAGGAGTTTGAAGCTCGTCACAGTCATTCAATCATTGAATCCTACTCAGAATACCACAGACAAGGTTTAGACCTTCCGGATTCTCTTGAATGCCGCCATCAATTCTAGCTTATACCACGAAGATTCCGATTAAGGAATCCAAGAGATAAACATTCAAGCCTTGTTTGCTTGTAGAACGGAGGTGGTTGTCAGGCACGCGTTCATAAGTGAGAATGATGATGAACGTCACATAATCATCACATTCATCAAGTTCTTGAGTGCGAATGAATATCTTGGAATAAGAACAAGCTGAATTGAATAGAAGAACAATAGTAATTGCATTAATACTCAAGGTACAGCAGAGCTCCACACTTTAATCTATGGTGTGTAGAAACTCCACCGTTGAAAATACATAAGAACAAGGTCTAGGCATGGCCGAATGGCCAGCCTCCCAAAACGTGATCAAAAGATCTAAAGTGATCAAAAGATCTAAAGTGATCAAAAGATTCAAAGTGATCAAAAGATGAAAATACAATAGCAAAAGGTCCTATATGTAGAGAACTAGTAGCCTAGGATTTACAGAAATGAGTAAATGACATAAAAATCCACTTTCGTACCCACTTGGTGTGTGCTTGGGCTGAGCATTGAAGCATTTTCGTGTAGAGACTTCTCCTGGAGTTAAATGCCAGCTTTTGTGCCAGTTTGGGCCTTTAACTCCCATTCTTGTGCCAGTTCCGGCGTTTAACGCCGGGCAGTTTTGAGCTGATTTGGAACGCCGGTTTGGGCCATCAAATCTCGGGCAAAGTATGGACTATTATACATTGCTGGAAAGCCCAGGATGTCTACTTTCCAACGCCGTTGAGAGCGCACCAATTGGGCTTCTGTAGCTCCAGAAAATCCACTTTGAGTGCAGGGAGGTCAGAATCCAACAGCATCTGCAGTCCTTTTCAGCCTCTGAATCAGATTTTTGCTCAGGTCCCTCAATTTCAGCCAGAAAATACCTGAAATCCCAGAAAAACACACAAACTCATAGTAAAGTCCAGAAAAGTGAATTTTAACTAAAAACTAATAAAAATATACTAAAAACTAACTAAAACATACTAAAAACATACTAAAAACAATGCCAAAAAGCGTATAAATTATCCGCTCATCAGCATCCTCAGATAAGTCCTCATTCTAGGAATATCCAAAAATCATTGTGTTCCATACAACCCAATTTGGTGCAGTAATCTCTTCAAACACCTTCCTGCACTCTAACATGCCCCCTGCACACTTCGAGTAGAAGTCAATCAAACCACTTCCTACATGAGAATTCCTATGGAACCCACTCTTAATCATCTTAGCATAAAACTGCATCCCCCCTGTCAAATCCTTGAGGGAAGTAAAGGCAGTCAAAACACTAGCCATAGTGAACATGTCAACCTCCAATCCCATCCTAACCATCTCACAGAACAGTGCCAGTGCTTCTGATCCCTTGCGGTGTTGCCCGCATGGCCGCACACCACAATCATCGAGTTCCAAGAAACCTCATCCCTCCCACCAAGTCCCATCTCATGAAACAGCCTTTTCGCCTCACACAAGAATCCCTCCTTGCTATAACTCGTGAGCATGGCATTGTTAACAGAAGCATAAAAATCAAACCCACCCATCACCACGAAGCAATGAAGCTGCCTGATCAACCCCACACCATGGCCGCAGCAGGCATCTATGATGCTGGAGAGCGTGAACCCGTCGATAGCAAGACACTTCTCTCTGACCTCCCTGAGCAAGCTCAGTGCCTCCTCACAGTCGCCACACTCAGCGTAAGCACTAATAAGGGTGTTGTAGGAAACAAGGTTTGGTTGGGGAATTTGGTCGAACAGCTGGCGGGAAATGTGGGGAAGGAAGTGTTTGCCATAGGCATTGATGATGGCATTGTAGGAGAACACATTAGGGTGCTCAGTGAGGTCAAAGGCACTTCGGGCATTGCGGAGAGTGCCGCATTTGGAATAGAGAATAGTGAAATGGTTAGAGAGGTATATGGTAATGTTATCATTGTTGTTGCTGTGGGATTTGAAGAAGAGTGCGTGAAGGGCTTTCCCTGCTAAAAGGTTTCTTTCTGATATGCATATTTTGAGAAGGTTCCGGAAGGTGTGAGGGTTTAGTAATTGCCATGGGTTCACGACCAGTTGATGAGTGAATTTTTTTTTGCCGGTATAGAAATTATCAAGTAATCAATCGTAGTATAGTCTAAACCGACGCAAAATCCATCATCAAACAATTCTACAATCTATAACCGAGAGTATTAATCTCCCGAGTCGTTCTTACCTAGGAATGCTACAAGGATGCATGCTATTGGTTAAGTGGTCTTTTGGGGCTTGAAGAGTGTGGCATAAAAGTGCTAATAAAAGAAAACAACAATCAATCAATATTGAAAGCCTTGGCCAAGGTTGAACATTGGAAGTTCCATCACTATAGCTTCCTTCAATTGTGATAACAAAGGAGTGTTGCTTCACTTAGTTAACCCCTAATCATAGAGGAAAGTCAAGTAAAAGTAATTAACTCAAGTCACAAGTCCTAGTCTTACCCTAGGGAAGTCTAGCTTTAGTGCACTCTAAGTCAATTAGCAATTCTCAATTCTCAATCAACAATTGACATCCATTATTCAAGTGTCTCCAATGACTCAACCACTAGGCCAAGTGAGGGAATGCTACTCCATATCTAAAGTTGGCATTTTCTCAAATATTTGGAGAGCAAGAATGAAAGACATAGTAAAATTGAGAAGAGGTTTAGAATCAAAGTGATTCAACACAAGAGATTAACAACAATCAACAATGAACAACAATGAAAATGAGATCCTCAATGAATTAATAGAATCTAAAACAACAAAGTTAAACCTAAGATCTATAAGAATTGAACAATTACAAACACTAATTGAGATTAGAGAAGAGGATCTACAACATGAACAAAGTAAATTGAGTGTTGTAATATATCTCACCAAGGAATGGTTGAGAATGGAGAAAATAAAGATGAATCCTAGAGAGAGGTTGGAGTCTCTCTCTACAAATGTAACTAACTAAAAATATCTAAAAAAACTTGTAAAATGAGTCTCTGGATGTGAATGTATCTCAATCCCCTTCAATCCTTGGTTCTTATATGCAATTTGGCGCCAAAGTTGGTTGCTGAAACATTCCAAAATCGCCAGGCACATGTTGCAATAACAGAATCATTTACGGACTATGACGCGTGCGCGCACGGTATGCGTGCGCATCCCTGGCTTATTCCACAATGTGCGCGCGAGCGCCTTGTGCGCGTGCGCGTGCATGGCCGAGATCAATTCTTTGGCTTTTTTGTGCTTCTCTCCACTTGCATGCTTCCTTCCTTGCTCCTTTGATCCATGCCTAGCCTATTTCAACCTGAGATTACTAGCAAACACATCAAGGCATCTTATGGAATCAAGGATGAATTAAAATTATCAAATTAAAGGCTTAAAAAGCATGTTTTTACACTTAAGCACAAATACGGGAGAGATTACAAAACCATGCTAATTCATAGGCCAAATGCGAGAAAAGGTCATCAAAATACTCTAAATTTAATGCAAGATAAACCCTAAAAATGGGGTTTATCACCAGTAAGCCAAACATGTATCATGTTGCATTTGTTTGCTTTGTCTGGGTGTGCATAATTATTTTGGTTTGTCTATCTGATAAATTCTGTTTAACTGATAACTGTGATACATTCTGTTTAACTGATAACTGTGATACTTACTGTAACTGTTCTTTAAATGTCTTTGCCTTACATTTGTTTGTGTTTGTGATTGTCTTTTTATTTTGAGTACTTTGGTGATGGACAGGTGATAATGCTTATTTGATTTAAAATGGGCCAGAGGTCGAGTTGAGTTTAATTGGGTCAGAGGCTGAACTGGATTGATTTGGGCCATAGGCCATGACTGGTTGGGTCAGTGGTAAGGGTTAGAGTTAAATGAGACAAGAAGTAAACTACAGAGTTAGAGATATATCGTTATTTGGGTACCTTAGAGAGTTTTACCAAATTTATAGTTCAGTTTATTCTTTTAGGTTTTATAATTTGAGTGTCGGCGTTCTAGGATTGCCTCTGACTTTTCCGGGACCTTATTTATTATATATGTGGGCACCTTAACCATACTGAGAACCCCCGATTCTCATCCCATACAATATTGTTGTTTTTTCAGATACAGGTTGAGAAGCACCACTTTGTATTCTGGAGACTCTGATGAAGCGAAGAACTCTTGGGGTTCAGGGTTGTATTTTTACTTATATTTATATATGTATTTAGATTCTCCACCTTATATTTTATATTTGTCCTTTTTAGAGGTTGGCTCGAAAAAACATGTTGTTAGTTTACTATTTTGGCTTACTTTCGGGTTTATTTGTATATATGTATATATATGCTCTGGCCGGTTTAAACTTCGTGAGCCGAGTCAAGAACTTTGTTATCTATATCCTTGAAAATCTTCTAGTATGTATATATATCCTTGCCGTTTTACTCTTACCCTATCCGATTTAAGTTTATCGTCCATGGGAGCGTAACGACTTTTGTTTTAAACTTTCCTTCAAAGACTCCTAGATATAAAATTTTTTCAACTATATTATGTATATATTTTATTTTTAGAGGTTGTAATACCACGCCACCTCTGCTTTACGACTCGAGCGTAAGGTTCTATGTGGTAGACTGTTACATCTTACATTTAAAATACAAAACCAAACTCTCTAAAAAAATGTGTTTAAATTTAAAACAAGTGTAAAATATTATTTTACTTTCTAATACAACGTTCTATTTTTATCCCCAAACATTTTATTTCGTCTTATTTTAATCTTCTGATAAAAATTAAAATATTTTTCTTTCAAGAATACCATTTTCACCATTATTTTTAACTCTCTTTTTTTTTTATTGTTCTGTTATTTTTTTTCTTAGATCACTATAACAGCTACTATGAACAATTATTATTTTTGTTGTTATTTAGAAGAAAATCATAACGAAAGAAATGATATTTTTGAAAGAAAAAATTTTAATTTTGACCAGACGATTAAAAGAAGATGAAATAAAACTGTTGAGATAAAAAATAGAACATTTCAAACATAAAGACAAAATTAAGACTTAACACAAATATTAGTGGCTAAAACAATACTTTACTCTTTCAACAAAAATAACAAACTCTAAATTTTAAAATATAAATATTAAATCCTAAAACTTAACAATCGAAATATTCAAATTGAAAACAAAACACAATTTGAATAAAATAACAAATCTTAAATTCTAAATTGTAAACACTAAATCATAAAAAATTAAATTCATAAAAGATAATAAAATGAGTAAATTTTATAATTTTTCATACAAACAAAAATAAATTATCAAATAAGTATTTGAATAACTAAAATATACTAAATTATCAAATTAGTATTTTCCATTTTTTGCATTATTTGTTTCTCTCAGATAATTTATTATCATTTGATCTTTGACTTTCTAGTACAAACTGCGTACACAAATATCAGATACTAAAATATGGTGATAAAACCATAGGTTAAAAGTTCTACAATACAAAATTTAAGTGAAAATATTCTTTTAGAAAATATATTAACATTTCTATATCTTCAATCTTCCTCTTATATAGAGGAAAAAAATAGATTCTCTCAAACTTTTTTTTAATTGTTTCATAAAGTGTAAATTATCATTTTATACATTTTAAATGGAATAAAAAAATATATGAGAAAAAATATTAAATGATAAAAATTAAATGACATTTTACTAAACAATTAAGGAAAAAATTTGAGAGAATCCACTCTAAAAGAAAAATATATTTGATTAGTTATTTTTTATTTTTTATTTTGACAAAAATATAAGAGAAAGTAAAATTTTTTTGCAAGAAAAAAATAATACAATTAGGTAAGTAATAAAATGCAATCTTTATTCAACCAATAAAATTTAAAATTCATCTAAATAAATGTAAGAAACATATCTTTAAAATTCATCTAAATAAATGTAAGAAACATATCTTTAAAAATTAGTGTCTCATATTTTTTCTCTCTTACATTTAAAATACAAAACCAAACTCTCTAAAAATAAATATATTTAAATTAAAAAAATATAATTCAAACAAGAGTAAAATACTATTTTACTTTTTAATATAACGTTCTATTTTTATTTTCCAATATTTTATTTCGTCTTATTTTAATATTCTGGTCAATATTAAAATTCTTTTCTTCTAAGATTACCCTTTTCACCTCTATTTTTTGCTCTCTTTTTTTCTTATAGTTCTGTCATTTTTGTTCTTAGATAACTATAACAGCAACTATGAATAATTATGATTTTTATTGTTATTTAGAAGAAAATCATAATAAAAGAAATGATCTTTTTGAAAGGAAAAATTTTAATTTTGACCAACGGATTAAAAGAATTCGAAATAAAACTGTTGAGATAAAAAAATAGAACGTTTCAAACATAAAGACAAAATTAAGACTTAACACAAATGTTAGTGACTAAAACAATACTTTACTCTATAAACAAAAATAACAAACTCTAAATTCCAAAATATAAATATTAATTCCTAAAACTTAACAATCGAAATATTTAAATTAAAAACAAAACACAATTTGAATAAAATCATAAATTTCAAATTCTAGTTAAACTCTAAACACTAAACATTAAATCATAAAGAATTAAATTCATAAAAGATAATAAGATGAGTAAATTTAAAATTTTTCATAAGAACAAAAATAAATTATCACATAAGTATTTGTATAACTAAAACATACTAAATTATCAAATAAGTATTTCTCATTTTTTGCATTATTTGTTTCTCTCAGATAATTTGTTATCTTTTGATCTTTGACTTTCTAATAAGAACTACGTACACAAATATTAAATACTAAAATATGGTGATAAAATCAAATATTAAAAATTTTACAATACAAAATTTAAGTGAGAAATATTCTTTTAGAAAATATATTAACATTTCTATATCTTCAAGCTTCTTCTTATATAGACAAAAAAAAGATTCTCTTAATTTTTTTAATTGTTTAATAAAGTGTAAATTATCATCTTATACTTTTTAAATGGAATCAGGAAAAAAACATTTGACAAAAAATATTAAATGATAAAAAGTAAAGGACATTTTCCTAACAATTAAGAAAAAAATTTGAGAGAATCCACTCTAAAAAAAAGTATATTTGATTAGTTATTTTTTTATTTTTTATTTTGACAAGAACATAAGAGAAAGTGAAATTTTTTTGCAAGACGAAAACATTACAATTATGTAAGTAATGAAATTCAATCTTTATTCAACCAACAAAATTTAAAATCCATTTAAGTAAATGTAAGAAACATATTTTTAAAATTAGTGTCTAATATTTTTTCTCTCTTACATTTAAAATGCAAAATCAAACTCTCTAAAACTAAATGTATTTAAATTTAAAACAAAATATAATCCAAACAAGCGTAAAATACTGTTTTACTTTTTAACGTAACGTTCTATTTTATCCCCAAATATTTTATTTTCTCTTATTTTAATTTTCTGGTCAAAATTAAAATTTTTTCTTCTAAAAATACTCTTTTCACCTCTATTTTTAGCTCTCTCTTAGCTTTTTGTTATAGTTCTGTCATTTTTGCTCTTATATCACTATAACAGCTACTATGAATAATTATGATTTTTATCATTTTTTAGAAAAAAATCACAATGAAAGAAATGATATTTTTGAAAGGAAGAATTTTTATTTTGACCAGAGGTTTAAAAGAAGATGAAATAAAACCATTGGGATAAAAAAAATAGAATGTTTCAATCATAAAGACAAAATTAAGACTTAACACAAATGTTAGCGACTAAAACAATACTTTACTCTTTAAACAAAAAATAACAAACTCTAAATTCCGAAACATAAATATTAAATCCTAAAACTTAACAATCGAAATATTTAAATTAAAAACAAAACACAATTTGAATAAAATAACAAATTTTAAATTCTGAACTCTAAAAAATAAAAAATAAATCATAAAGAATTAAATTCATAACAGATAATAAGATGAGTAAATTTTAGAATTTTTTATACGAACAAAAATAAATGATCAAATAAGTAATTCTCATTTTTGCATTCTTTGTTTCTCTCTGATAATTTATTATCATTTGATCTTTGACTTTTTAATAAGATCTACGTAAATAAATATCAGATACTAATTTATGGTGATAAAATCAGAGGTTTATACTTTTCTCTCACAATTGCTTAATTTAATTAGGTTACAAAGGAGAAGCTAATTACCTGATTTATATTTACCTGGTCATGTTTTCCTTTCTTTTTATAGTGTCTTTATCTTCTTTCCTTTCTTGTTTCATTTTGCTCTTTCTGTTTATTTAATAATAAATATGAATTATTAGTCATGTGTATATGGTAAGTACTAACAATGTACTAGTTAATTAATTAGTAGTATATTGGGTAATAATAATCGCTGCTATGCGGTTTTTGGTTTTTGTTGTCATCATTCAATGTGAACAAGTAATGTATGCGTGATTCATCCATCAGCTTTTGAGGGAATAATCAAGAATATGACAGTGATAGTGCATGGTTCGGTGAAACTGATAGGAAACTAACTAACACACTCGTTTTCAGTTCTAACTTATAGAGAGGAAAAGGAAAGTAATGTGTTAATTAGTAGTAGATAGTGTGTCAGAGAATATAATAATTTTTGTGTTTTGGACCCATCTGAAAAATCAAGATTGTATTAAAGAAAAGGGTTAGTGCAGTTAGGATCTAATCTGTTATGTTGGTTAGGCTTGATTTGTTGATCAACTCACCAACTCTATTTTGGTATCTCTTATATATATATTTGTTGCACTGTGATACGCATGATTATTTGTCTTAATAATAATAATATAATTGATATAACCATTGTGCAACAGGAGAAGTTTATAAAAAAATTAGCAGAAGTTCAGGCCCAACATGCCGAGGCTCAAGCACAAGGAATGGAGCTACAACCAATTGATGAAGATTTGATTTGGGAGAAAGTGTGTGGTGGGCAAAAGAAGAATCGAGTTTACATAAAAGGGTCATTTTTTTCTAGTTCTATCAAGTCTGGAACCACTTCTGCCAATTCTGTATCTGGAAGAGCACCAAGAAATTAAAATTCTGTTCCTGATTTGTGAGAACAGATTCATAATCTCAATGAAGAGTTTTTTCGGTGTGTTACTCAACAAACAGATGAGCGTATTAGTAAGTTATTAGATACACGCTTGGCTCCTTTGGAAAAGACTCAAAAGAAGTTAGAAAAGTTGGAACGGGTAATTGGAAAGGCCAAGAAGGAAAAGCTGAAACAAAAGATATGGAATGAGACTTATGTTAGCTATTATGAGAAGGTTAGAGCGTCAAATAGTTCTAGTGTAGTTCCACTACCACTGCCACCATCGCCACCCTCAATGTCTTCGGATGAGGACTATGATGATGATGAAGATGAAGATGACACTGAAGACTATAGCTGATAGTTTTAGCATGGTTGAACAATATACTAGGAATTATAGTTGATGATCAATACATTTTGTTTATATTTTGAATTATATTGACTTGTTTGTTTATAGTACTTTTCTTTTAGTTTGATAATACCATGGATTTGTTTATTTTTTGAAATATTATAAATATTCGAATATAAATTAGATAAAAATTTGTATTAAATTTATATTTATTTTATATAAAAATAAGTTTATTTTGTAATTAGAAAAAGTAAAAAAAATTATTTTACCTTACAGACGAATTTTCTGTCTGTAATCATGATTTTCCAAAGTTTAAATTATAGACAAAAAATCTGTCGAAAAATCCGTCTGTAATTACAGACAGAAAATCCGTCTGAAAATTTGTCTGTAATTATAGACGAAAAATCCGTCTGTAATTACAGACCGAAAATCTGTCTGAAAATCTGTCTATAATTACAGACGGAAAATTTGTCTGTAAGTTTGTCGCCTTCAGGAAATGTAGGGAGAATTTACAGAGGAAAAATCCGTCGGTAAATAGTAAAAATCTATCGGTAATTTTCCGACGGAAAAAAATCCGTCGGTAAATAATATCCGACGGGGCTGTTACAGAGGGACAAAATCCGTCGGTAATTTCGTCGGTAACCAAAAATTCATCTGTAATAAAGACTAAATCTGTCTGTAAATCTGTCTGTATTTATTCATTTTCTAGTTGTGTTAAAAATTCTATAATAGAAAATTTAAGTGAGAAATTTTCTTTTAGAAAATATATTAACATTATCTTCCTCTTATATAGAGGGAAAAAAATAGATTCTCTCAACTTTTTTTAATTGTTTAATAAAGAGTAAATTATCATCTTATACTTTTTAAATGGAATCAAGAAAAAAAATATGAGAAAAATATTAAATGATAAAAATTAAATGACATTTTGCTAAACAATTAAGAAAAAAATTGAGAGAACCCGCTCTAAAAAAAGAGTATATTTAATTAGTTTTTTTAATTTTTTTATTTTGACAAGAACATAAGAGAAAGTAAAATTTCTTTGCAAGACAGAAATAATACAATTAGATAGGTAATAAAATTCAATCTTTATTCAACAAAAAAAATTAAAATCTATTTAAATAAATATAAGAAATATATGTTTAAATTTAATGTCTCATATTTTCGCCTATCAGAGAAAAACTAACCATAAAAAAATGAATGACAAGACTATACATTTGAAAATTATAAGGCAGTGCGGTACGTTAGTCACTCTGGTATCGATCTAACCCCGAAAGATTTGATATCCTAAGTTCCAAATTGATGACTGAAACAATAGAGAATAGGTTAGTGAAATTCAAACTAAGATTATAACTGCGCGATCCCTTTTGTTGGAAGTGAAGACCTAGATAGTTGGAAAGGGGAAGTTGCGCTTTCTTGGAAATTATCTCGATAAGATTAGGAACGGTGAGCAGTTGAGACCAAGTGATTAACATTGAGAAGTATTGAATCCGAAATGAGACCACTACTCACACCTCTTTTCAGGTAACTGAATCTGAATTTTGAGGACAAAATTCTTATTTAAGTGGGTAGGATGTAAACCCCGCAAAATTAGTGAATAATTAACTAATAAATTAATTTTTAATAAAAGAAATTAGAAATATGAATTTTATATTAAAATAGGAAAAAGCTCATTAAAACGAGAATCTTGACACTAATTTTAAAGAATTTGGCCCAAGATTGGACAACAGACCGAATCGGTTGAAGTAGGCCCGTATTGGGCCCATGGCCCAACCCACGAAACCACCCACACTTAAGGAAGATCCCTTCTTGCTCCTCATTCAGCAGGAATGAGCTGAAGTAATTCAAGGAAAGGGGAAACAAAACAAAACCCTTGTCCTCCATTCAAGTTGCCGTAACTTTCGAGTTCTAATCGCCGCACCATTTACGGTCACGTGACCACCGCGTCGAGCTCTACGAATCTACCAGAACAATTTCATAGGTAAGCCACTCTATTACCCCAGCCTCTCTATCCCTTAATTTTCGAAATTTAGGAGAATTCAAGTTGAGAATTTGTTGATTTTGGTTCTCTAGGTTCGAATTAGCTTGCAGAACTTGTTGGATTTGGTTCACTTGGTCCATGGATACGGTAAGGATCACTAACCTAAGTTAATTCCTTGAATTTTGTTATCGGGTATTGAGTTTTAGATATATGTATGTGTGGTCATATGAATTTAGGTGTATATACACATTTTGGAACTTGATTTTGGGCATTGGAAAGCTTGTGGAGGATTAGCGTCAATGCTTTGGTGATTTTTCGGACTTGTGTGGCTTTGGTGATTTGCCTTGGTCAATACGTGGAAATCGGCCAAGGTATGGTTTAGGTTTTGCGTATTTAATATATAATGTTGTATGAAACCTTAGGTTAGATAACCTTAGGATATGTTGGAAGGTAAGAAAATGTTCAATACTTAGCTCCTGTGATAAATATGATGATATGAATTGAGTGTATGTTGGATGGTTGCTGCTTATGCTAATGATAGTGTGCTAATTGATGAATTGGTGATGGATGATGTGATGATATGATTATATATGTATTGAGTGAGTTATTGATAATATTGTTGATGCAAAATGAGGAATTGGGATTTGAAATTGTGTAAATATGAAGTTTGGTTGAAGGTGGTGTGATGTAAAGAATGTAGTGTTGTGTTGAAGTGCTATGATATCATATTGTGCCGAATCTAGGTATAAAATTATGGATATGAGTTTAGGTTCCAAGAAAATTGAGATTTGAAGTCTTTTGTGAAAAATTAGTTTTTGGACGAACTTCAGCGAGCCATAACTTGGCTTTCTGAACCCTTGAATGATTTTAAACTTGTTTTATATGAAAATTGGGTTTGTGAAATAGTTTATGCCGTTCGAAGAACGGAAAGAAAATGATTTAAAACAAAAAAGGTAGCGCGTCGAAAGTTTGGGTTTGAAATTTGAAATTCTGCTGCTTTTTTCAGACTCAGTAAAATTTTTGAAAAAACGTACGCTCACGCGTATGCGTGACCCACGCGTACGCGTGATCTGAGATTTGCGTACACGACCACTTTCTCGCAACACGACCAACCTTTTCGGGTTAGGATTCACGCGTACGTGACTACGCGAGTAAGGATTTTTCACACCCACGCGTACGCGTGGCCCCTGTTTCAACAAATCTGGTTTTTGACTTTTAAACCTAATTTCAAACTTCTAAACCTCTATTTTTCAGCGTGCAGTCATAAATCATAGTAGTAAGCCTAGTAATTAGATGAAGCTAGGAAATGGAGGTATCTTGGGGGCGAAGTAAGCTGAGAAAGTGATGAATTATATATGGAAACGTGTATACTTGAAGTGTATATGGGACCATGACTTTAATGATATGATTATGCGATGATTATGAATAATGTAAAGAGGTTATAACGTTGAACTTGCGAATGAATGAGCATGATGATGATATTGTTTTGTGGGATGTGAGGAAGGTGGTAGGGCATTAATCCCCGACATATTCCCTCACATTTTGTCTCTCTCTGTCTGCAAGGTAGTAGGGCACTAATCCCCCGATCGGTATGGCACGACCTTACTAGGAGAAGGCGGTAGGGCACTAATCTTCCGATTTATTTTCCCCTAGTGTATGCCTCTAGGAGAAGGTGGTAGGGCACTAATCCCAATCTTGTGCCTCCTGGAGATGCGCAGTTGAGAGACGGTATCCGAATTAGCTACCGGGTGTGTCGGATTTTGGAAGTTAATTGACGCGTGAGCTCACGGCCAGTAGAAAAGGCATACATCATGTGCATATTGTTTGTTTTGCTTGCTATGCATTATTTGGGAATGCCTAATTGATTATATTATGTTAATTGTTATATTTGCTAATTGCACTACTTGTCTCCTACTTGTGCTTATAATTATCTGTTTGTTTGTCTTTGCAAACTCACCGGTGATGGAGGAACAAAGGAAAGGTGGAAAGACTTAGTGTTAAGGTTAAGTTTAAATTAGGCTTAGATATCCTTAGAAGACCACCTTTTTATGGTTTCTGTTTAGTAATTTAAGCCTTGTAATCTGAGTGTCGGCATTCTAGGATTGCCTCTGGCATTTCCAAGACCTTATATCTTATGTGCGTGGCACCTTTACCATGCTGAGAACCTTCAGTTCTCACCCTATACTCTGTTGTTATTTTTCAGATGCAGGTCGAGCGGCACCTCACTAGGCGTCTGGAGTTCTACGGCGAAGTGGTTCATTTTGAGGCCCTACTTTCGTTATTTTGATGTGTGTGTGTGTGTGTATGTGTGTGTGTGTTAGACTCCCCTTATATGTCTATGAACACTTTATCTTTGGTACCTCTCAGAGGTTTTATGGAGAACTAGGGCTTTTAAACATGTATGTACCTCTCAGAGGTTTTATGGAGAACTAAGGCTTTTAAACATGTATTTTGGGCTATGGGCTGTATATTGTGTATATAAATATTCCCCGGCTAGCCTTAACTTTGCAGACTGAGTTAGGAGCTTGTTATTTTGTATTCTTGATCCTCTATTCCTACTTTCTGTTTATTTATGCCTTTGAACCTTAGTTTCTTCACACGCAAGAAATCACGTTTCCTGAGCGTTGCGCTTTTATTTTTGAGATTTTTGTTTTACCTATTCTTCCAGGATCTTTGTATATTGTATCCTTTTCAATATTATATATATACATTTTTATTTTAGAGGTCATTGTCCCTCGCCACCTCTGTTTTACATCATAAGTGTAAAGCTCTGTGTGGTAGGGTATTACAGATAATTTATTATCGTTTGATCTTTGACTTTCTAATAACAACTATGTACACAAATATCAGATACTAAAATATCGTGATAAAATCATAGGTTGAAAATTCTACAATACAAAATTTAAGTGAGAAATATTCTTTTAGAAAATATATTAACATTTCTATATCTTCAATCTTCCTCTTATATAGAGAAAAAAATAGATTCTCTCAATGTTTTTTAATTGTTTAATAAAGTGTAAATTATCATCTTATACTTTTTAAATAGAATAAAAAAACATATGAAAAAATATTAAATAATAAAAATTAAATAACATTTTACTAAACAATTAAAAAAAATTTGAGAGAATCTACACTAAAAGAAGAGTGTATTTGATTAGTTATTTTTTTATTTTGACAAGAACATAAGAGAAAGGAAAATTTCTTTGCAAGATAGAAACATTACAATTAGGTAAGTAATAAAATTCAATATTTATTCAACCAACAAAATTTAAAATCCATTTAAATAAATGTAAGAAATATATCTTTAAAATTAGTGTCTCATATTTTCTCACTCTTACATTTAAAATACAAATCAAACTCTCTAAAAATAAACGTATTTAAATTTAAAATAAAATATAATTCAAACAAGAGTAAAATACTTTTTACTTTCTAATGTAACTTTCTATTTTTATCCCCAAACGTTTTATTTCGTCTTATGTTAATTTTTTGGTCAAAATTAAAATTGTTTTCTTCCAAGTGTACCATTTTCACCTCTATTTTTAGCTCTCTTTCTTTATTTATTGTTCTGTTATTTTTGCTCTTAGATCACTATAACAGCTACTATGAACAATTATGATTTTGTCATTATTTAGAAAAAAATCATAATGAAAGAATGGATATTTTTAAAAGAAAAAATTTTAATTTTGACCAGAGGTTTAAAAGAAGACGAAATAAAACTGTTGAGATAAAAAAAAAATAGAACGTTTCAAACATAAATACAAAATTAAGACTTAACACAAACGTGAGCAACTAAAACAATACTTTACTCTTTAAACAAAAATAACAAACTCTAAATTCCAAAATATAAATATTAAATCCTAAACATTAACAATCGAAATATTTAAATTAAAAACAAAACACAATTTGAATAAAATAACAAATTTTAAATTCTAAACTCTACACACTAAATATTAAATCATAAAGAACTAAATTCATAAAAGATAATAAGATGAGAAAATTTTAAAAATTTTCATACGAACAAAAATAAATTATCAAATAAGTATTTCTCATTTTTTCATTATTTGTTTTTCTTAGATAATTTATTATCGTTTGATCTTTGACTTTTTAATAATATTTACGTACACAAGTATCATATACTAATACATGGTGATAAAATTAGAGGTTAAAAATTCTAAAATACAAAATTTAAGTGAGAAATATTATTTTAAAAAATATATTAGCATTTCTATATCTTCAATCTTCCTTTTATCTAAAGAAAAAAAATAGATTCTCTCAATTATTTTTTAATTATTTAATAAAGTGTAAATTAAGAATCAAAAAAAAATATGAGAAAAAATATTAAATGATAAAAATTAAATAATATTTTACTAGATAATTAAGAAAAAAATTTGATAGAATCCACTCTAAAAAAAGAGCATATTTGATTAGTTATTTTTTATTTTTTGTTTTGACAAGAACATAAGAGAAAGTAAAATTTCTTTATAAGGCGGAAATAATACAATTAGATAAGTAATAAAATTCAATCTTTATTCAACCAACAACATTTAAAATCTGTTTAAATAAATATAAAAAATATATCTTTAAATTTAATGTCTCATATTTTCTCTCTTATATTTAAAATACAAAACCAAACTCTCTAAAAATAAATGTATTTAAATTTAAAACAAAATATAATCCAAACTAGAGTAAAATATTGTTTTACTTTCTAATGTAACGTCTTATTTTTATCTCCAAAAGTTTTATTTCGTCTTATTTTAATCTTCTAGTAAAAATTAAAAATTTTTTGTTCCAAGAATACCCTTTTCACCACTATTTTTAGCTCTTTTTTTTCTTATTTTTCTGTTCTTTTTTCTCTTAGATCACTATAATAGCTTTGTTCCACTCTCAATATTACGCAAATACATTGTTTCAAAAACAGATACATAAATACATTGATTCACATATCTATATAAACCGTTATTGGCAGTAGCGGTTTACAAGAGAACAGAAATCGCTAGTACCAGTCGCGATTTACATGTATGCTGGGTTGGTCATAAACCGCTGCTGCCAGCAGCGGTTTATGTAGGTTGGTGTGCGTGCGTAAACCGCTGGTGCCTATAGCGGTTTACATTTAGGCCAAATGTAGAGAGGTAGAGTTTTATTCACAAATGGATGGGGATGATAGTATTAAAAAAATACAATACTCAAAGTATTAAATTATATAAATCAAGACTATTTTTTTATTCTCATCTCTTTTGAAATTTATAAATAATAAAATAATTTATTTTTAGCCAAAAGTTCACTAAATCATATATTTTTCTCTTTAAAAATCACTTCATTCTCTTTTATTTATATCAACCATATAAGAGAGACTAGGAGAGTTTGAAACATGGGTTGTGTTCTTTACTGTTGATTTGCATTTGAGATTCTAGCTAAATGAATTTTTTTTATTTGTGCAACTTTGTTGTTGTATGCCAAAAAATAAAAACTATTTGTATTTTATAGTTGATTGATTGGATAAATAATAGTGATAGCATCATAATTTTGATGAATAAAATAAAAAATATAAATATACATGTAATAATTTTTTATTTGTATTTATTATTAAAATGAGACTAAATAGCAAATCAAAGAGGGAGTATTCACAGAGTACTAAAATATATAAACTAAGACTAATTTTTTTTATCTTCATCCCTTCTAGAATTCATGAATGATAAAATGATTTTTTTAGTAAAAAAATAGTGAATTTTTTTATTTGATTTACTATTTTTAGTGAAAAAAATTCACTATTTTTTACTAAAAATAAATTATTTTATCATTCATAAGTTTTAGAAGGGATGAATATAAAAAAATTAGTCTTAGTTTATATATTTTAGTACTCTGTCAATACTCACTCTTTGATTTGCTATTTAGTCTTATTTTAATAAGAAATACAAATAAAAAATTATTACATGCATATTTATATTTTTTATTTTATTCATCAAAATTATGATGTTATCACTATTATTTATCCAATCAATCAACTATAAAATACAAATAGTTTTTATTTTTTGGCATAAAACAATAAAGTTGCACAAATAAAAAAAATTCGTTTAGCTATCTAGAACCTTAAATGCAAATCAGCAGCAAAGAACACAACCCATATTTCAAACTGTTCGAATCTCCTTTGTATGGTTGATATAAATAAAAGAAAATGACAAATTAAATTTTTTTATGATATTATTTAAATAGTATATACCATTAATTATTTGTTTTGTAATTATTTTTTAGATAAAAATTAGTTTTACTATTTATTTTCATACTCAACGTAAACCGCTGCTGACTCTAGCGGTTTACATACGTAAACCAATGCACATAAACCGCTACTGGTAGTAGCGGTTTATGACCAATCATAATCATGCAGAAATCGCGGCAGGCAACAGCAGTTTCCGTGCTACCACAACTCAACGTAATCCGCGACTGGCAGCAGCGGATTCTGTGTTTGTGTAAACCGCTACTGCCAGTAGCGGTTTCCATAGATATGTGAAACAATGTATTTGTGTCTTCATTTTGGAAACAATGCATTTACGTAATTTTGAAGGTGAAACAATTTATTTAGGTGAATTGCCCTAATTATTATTTTTGTCGTTATTTATAAGAAAATCATAATGAAAGAAATGATATTTTGAAAGAAAAAATTTTAATTTTGACCAAACGATTAAAAGAAGATGAAATAAAACTATTGAGATAAAAAATAAAACGTTTCAAATATAAAGACAAAATTAAGACTTAACACAAACTTTAGCGACTAAAACAATACTTTACTCTCTCAACAAAAATAACAAACTCTAAATTCTAAAATATAAATATTAAATACTAAAACTTAACAATCAAAATATTTAAATTAAAAACAAAACACAATTTGAATAAAATAACAAATTCTAAACTCTAAACACTAAACATTAAATCATAAAAAATTAAATTCATAAAAGATAATAAGATGAGTAAATTCTATAATTTTTCATACGGACAAAAATAAATTATCAAATAAGTATTTGAATAACTGAAATATACTAAATTATCAAATAAATATTTCTCATTTTTTTCATTATTTATTTCTCTCAAATAATTTATTATTGTTTGATCTTTGACTTTCTAATAAGAACTTCGTACACATATATCAGAGACAAAAATATGGTGATAAAATCAAATGTTAAAAATTTTATAATACAAAAGTTAAGTGAAAAATATTCTTTTAGAAAATATATTAATATTTTTATATCATCAATCTTCCTCTAGAGGAAAAAAAATAGATTCTCTCAATTATTTTTTTTATTTGTTAAATAATGTGTAAATTATTATCTTATACTTTTTAAATAAAATCAAGAAAAACTATATGAGAAAAAACACTATATGATAAAAATTTAATGACATTTTACTAAATAATTAAGGAAAAATTTGAGAAAATTCACTCTATAAAAAAAGTATATTTGATTAGTTATTTTTTATTTTTTATTTTGACAAGAATATAAGAGAAATTGAAATTTCTTTGCAAGACAGAAACAATACAATTAGGTAAGTAATAAAATTCAATCTTTATTCAACCAATAAAATTTAAAATCCATTTAAATAAATGTATGAAATATATCTTTAAATTTAGTGTCTCATATTTTCTCTCTCTTACATTTAAAATACAAAACCGAATTCTCTAAAAATAAATGTATTTAAATTTAAAATAAAATATAATCCAAACAGGAGTAAAATACTGTTTTATTTTTTAATATAAAGTTCTATTTTTATCCTCAAACGTTTTATTTCGTCTTATGTTAATCTTCTAGGGAAAATTAAAATTTTTCTTCCAAGTATACCCTTTTCACCTCTAGTTTTAGCTCTCATTTTTTTTGTAATTCTGTCATTTTTGCTCTTAGATCACCATGACAACTACAATGAACAATTATGATTTTTGTCGTTATTTAGAAGAAAATCATAATGAAAGAATGGATATTTTTTAAAGAAAAAAATTTAATTTTGACCAGAGGATTAAAAGAAGACGAAATAAAACTGTTGAGATATAAAAATAGAACGCTTCAAACATAAAGACAAAATTAAGACTTAACACAAACGTTAAAGACTAAAACAATACTTTACTCTTTAAACAAAAATAACAAACTATAAATTCCAAAATATAAATATTAAATCCTAAACGTTAACAATCGAAATATTTAAATTAAAAACAAAACACAATTTGAATAAAATAACAAATTTTAAATTCTAAACTCTAAACACTAAACATTAAATCATAAAGAATTAAATTCATAAAAGATAATAAGATGAGTAAATTTTAGAATTTTTCATACAAACAAAAATAAATTATCATATAAATATTTGTATAACTAAAATATACTAAATTATCAAATAAGTATTTTTCATTTTTTTATTATTTGTTTCTCTTAGATAATTTATTATCGTTTGATCTTTGACTTTTTAATAAGATCTACGTACAAAATATCATATACTAATATATGATGATAAAATCAGAGGTTAAAAATTCTATAATACAAAATTTAAGTGAGAAATATTCTTTTTAGAAAATATATTAGCATTTTTATATCTTCAATCTTCCTCTTATATAGAGGAAAAAAAATAGATTATCTCAACTTTTTTGTTTTAATTATTTAACAAAGTATAAATTATCATTATACTTTTTAAATAAAATAAAGCAAAAATACGAAAAAAATATTAAATGATAAAAAATAAATAACATTTTACTAAAAAATTAAAAAAAATTGAGAGAATCCACTCTAAAAAAGAGTATATTTGATTAGTTATTTTTTTATTTTTTATTTTATCAAGAACATAAGAGAAAGTAAAATTTCTTTGCAAGACGGAAACAATACAATTGGGTAAGTAATAAAATTCAATCTTTATTCAACCAACAAAATTTAAAATCTATTTAAATAAATATAAGAAATATATCTTTAAATTTAATGTCTCATATTTTCTCTCTCTTATATTTAAAATACAAAATCAAACTCTCTAAAAATAAATGTATTTAACTTTAAAATAAAATATAATCCAAACAAGAGTAAAATATTATTTTACTTTCTAATGTAACGTTCTATTTTTATCCCCAAACGTTTTATTTCGTCTTATTTTAATCTTCTGGTCAAAATTAAAATTTTTTTGTTCCAAGAATATCCTTTTCACCACTATTTTTAGCGCTTTTCTTCTTATTTTTCTCTCATTTTTCCTCTTAGATCACTATAATAGGCCTATGAATAATTATTATTTTTGTCGTTATTTATAAGAAAATCATAATGAAAGAAATGATATTTTTGAAAAAAAAAATTAATTTTGACAAGATGTAAAACCCGATTAATTAACGGCTAATTAACCCATAAATGAGAATTTATTCTAGAAAGCCTAAAATGTGATTTTTATGGCTAAATATGATAGAGGAGACTGAGACGAGAATTTCGGTACCAATTTTATAGAATTCGGACCAAGATTGGACCGAACGGGCCAAACCGGGCCAATTGGACCCAAAGTGGGCCCTTGGCCCAACATAACTAGACCAAAACCCTAGTTTTCAGTATTCTCTCTCCTCACTAAACACACTCACATGCTGAAAATGGAGGCCATGGAGGAAAGAACTCTCTCTCAAGTTCTTTCTCTCACTTGATCTTCAAACCACCATAACTTTTGATCTAGAGCTCCGATTGCCGCTCCGTTTGCGGCCACGCGTTCACCGCGGAGAGCTCTACAAAACCCATACAATTAATCTTGAGGTAAGCCACGTGTTTCTATTCGAAATTCCAGCCCTTATTTTTGAGTTTCATGGGTAAAATGTTGAGATTTTGGGTTCTTTGATGTTATAGGACCCAACTCTCTTGAAGGAGAAGGTTAATCTTGTCTCATTAGACCTTGGGTGTGGTAAGATTCTCAACTCTAGTGTAATTTTGTTGTTCTATGATGTTTGGGTTTTGAGATATTGTGTATGGGTATGATGGTTGTGGCTTAGGTTGTATATGTGTGGATATTGGAGCTTGATTGGTGATTTTGAAAAGCTTGGAGAGGGTTTGGTGGTGAAAAATCTGTTCTTGGAGGTGTTGAGGCCTTGAGAGCTTGTGGATAAGTGGTTTGGAAGTGCTCCAGGGGAGCTTGGGAAAATCGGCTAAGGTATGGTTTCGGTTTCCCGTATCTAATATGTAATGTGGTAGGAAATACTTAGGCTAGAGGCCCTAAGATAGGCATGGAATTGTTGACGTTGTTGAATGATTGAGATATATGATGTGGTCATATATGTGATGATGATTATTGATGCCTTGGTGGTATGATGTATGAGAAATATGCATGTTGTGATATGTGCTTGATGATTGGTTATGGTTGAATTGTGGGTTGAACCATGTTGATGGTGAGTATGATGTTGATTGTGTACAATAATGATTTATTGGAATTGGTGTTGTTGAGAATTGGCATGAGGGATAGTATATGATATGTCAATGTGTTTGAGTTTGAGCCACTTGGTTGAAGTGGAGTAAAATGATGAGATAGTGATTTTGGTAAATTGTGGTAATGTGTCAATGTGTGAGTTGAGGAGGCTTAATGTTGAATTTGATATATTTTGATTGATTTCAAAGAAAAGGGATGAACTTGGCATGTTTTGATTGGTTTTGAAAAGAGTTGGAAATGGCTTGTTTTGAAAATGGCACTTTGTGGTTTTGTATGAAAATATGGTTTTTGGGCACACTTTGGCGGGACATAACTTGGACTACGGATCTCCGTTTTGTACCAAATCTGTTTAGAAATGAAATTGGATCCGGAATGTCCATGCCGTTCGAAGAACGGGTGAAAAACGATTTAAAATGAGGAAGTTATGTCCGTTGGAAGATTGGGGTTTAAATCTGTGAATTCTGCAGCTTTTAACTTAGAAAATTTTTAGCAGAATGACCCCTTGCGCGTGGGCGCACTTGGCGCGTACGCGCCGATCTTCCAGAAAACGCCATCCACGCGTGCGCGTGGTGTGCGCGGGCGCGCCGATGGTGCTGCACCCAATGCCCCGCCATTTTCCAGAGAGTTATGCCAGAATTGTGCCAGTGTTGTGCCTGGGGCACGAGAACACCCGCGCGTACGCGTGGTTGACGCGTGCGCGTCGATTGGCAAATTTGTAGTCCACGTGTTAGCGTGCATGATGCTTGCGCGTCGATGAGTTTTTGAGGCCATCCACGCGTGCGCGTGGAGTGCGCGTATGCGTGGCCCTGTTTTCATCCCAAAGTTGATTTTTGAGTTTTAAAAGCCAAATCTCATACTTCTAAGCCTCCGATCTCACCATTTATGTCTTAAATCATTATGACATGCCTAGCTATTAAAAAGGGGCTAGTGAATGAGGTAACTTGCGAGTGAAGCAAGGGAAAAATGAATGATTAATGAGGATCAAAGATGATTATGTGAGATGCGGATGATGGTGGTGGAAGTGCTTGTTGTGCCATGGGCCGAAAGGCTATAATTGTTAATGAAACGGCTGGTTATGGATTTAACCGTGAGCCGGATGGCTGGTTATGGATTTAACCGTGAGCCGAAAAGGCTGTGTATGATATGAATATTGGCTGGTTCTGGACTGAACCGTGAGCCAGATGGCTGATATGGATGTTGATCCATGAATGAGAATTCATGCATGTTTATGCTGAATTATTGATAATTGAGATTTGCACTTCCACTATCAGGGGCACGAGATCCCTGGGAGGAAGCAGTGGCTAGCCACCACGTGCTCCAGGTGGAGGCTCGAGACTCTGTTGACCCTATGTCATAAGTGTGGCCGGGCACTGTGAAAGACCCGGATGAGCTCGCCCCCGAAATATTCACCAGTGAGGGTGATGGATATGGATCATGTTTATGATCAAGTTTATAACGAGTATAACTCGAGTTGGGGATGCGCGACAGAGGGACAGTCCAATGGTTAGCGACCAGGACTTGTCGGGTTGGCTCTATAACCGACAAGATGATATCATCAGCCACTAGGGACAGGCATTCATCATATGCATATTATGTGAATTATTTGAGATTGCCTATTTGATTGCATATTACTTGCTAATTGTCTAAATGTCTTAACTGCTCCTATTTGTATATTCTTTGTCTGATATAATTGTGTTTGCTACATTATACTCCTGCTGGTGGTTGGGAGGTTTGAAGGAATTGGAAAGGGAAGTATTAGTTAGACTGAAGAATCTTTAGTCAGATGCCCTTATATGGTTAGCTTGTTTATAAGCTTTGAAATTATCTGGAGGAAGTTCTAGGATTGCCTTTGGCTTTCCTCTATTATTATGTATTATATATGTGGAAGCTGTTACCATGCTGGGGACCTCTGGTTCTCACCCATGCGGATTTTGTGGTTTTCAGATGCAGGACGTGAGGTTTCCCGCTGAGGCATGCTGGAGACTTCTAGATTTGCGAAGATCCTTTATTCTCGGGACTATGTTTTGGTTTACATGTTTTGCCTAGATACTTTTATCTCCATTAAATAATACAAACTGTGATGACTCCTCTTATGGGAGATTTTGGAGAATAGGTTTTATGTATTTGTGTCCCTTTGGGTTTCCTTTGGGGTTTCCATTATTTTATTATATGTATATATTGCTATGCTCGGACCGGTTATCTTCGCAGCCGGATCTTGAGTCTTGATATTCCTGTTTTTGACACTCCTTTGTATATACATAATCTCGCGTTGGGTTATCCCTGTTCGTTACGTTAACGATCGGAGTGTTGCGCTTTTGAGTTGCGGTTTTTGTTTACCCCTTTTTCTACAAAGGCTCCTAGTTATAATCAATCATTCATATTACTATACGTACTAAATTTTTATTTTAGAGGTCGTAATACCTTGCCATCTCTGAATTATGACTTAAGCATAAGACTCTGTATGGTAGGGTGTTACATTATGGTATCAGAGCAGTTCGTTCCTGTAGAGCCTGAGGGATGGACTGACTATGCTTCTGTGCATTCTCTGTGTGTGTGTTATGTGCTATTAGTATATCTGCTTGATATAATTGGCATAAAAGTTCATGAGCATGCATTTGGGACTTTGAAGTACTAGACTTCCGATATTGAGACTGATCAACTTAATATCGATTGTTTGGTATGTATAGGAACCAGATGGCGCCTCGTGGACGCGGTAGAAGTAGTGTGAGAGGTCGTACGAATGCTCGTGCACCGGAGAATAACCCTAATGACCCGGTGAACTTTATGGCTGCATTGGAGAACATGGCTGCTGCTATGCAAGCCACTGCTGAGGCTCTTGGTCAACAGATGAACAACCATGGTAATGATGGAGGTGGAGTTCAGGGCCCAATGACACTGGCAAAAACTTTTTGAAGGTTAATCCGCCTAAGTTCAAGGAAACTACTAGCCCGACTGAGGCTGATACATGGTTTCAGGCTATAGAGCGAGCACTGCAAGCACAAGTGGTACCTGAAGGGCAGCGTGTCGAGTTTGCTACCTATATGCTCACAGGTGAAGCGTCGCATTGGTGGCAAGGCATCCGACGTCTTCTGCAGCAGGGTGATGACTATATCACTTGGAATGTCTTTCAAGAAGAGTTCTATAAGAAGTACTTTCCGACTTCTGCTAGGACGGCTAAGGAACTTGAATTGTTACAGCTGAAGCAGGGTACTATGTCCATATCAGAGTATACTGACAAGTTTGAGGAGCTGTTCAGGTTCTCTCGTATGTGCCAAGGGACTCCGGTGGAATATGAGGAATGGAAGTGTGTTAAGTATGAAGGAGGACTCCGGAGTGATATCCTCAGTTCAGTAGGGCCAATGGAGATTAGGACTTTCTCCGAGTTGGTAAACAAGTGTAGGGTTGCTGAGGAGTGTGTAAAAAGGGCAGCCGCTGAGAAAGGGAGTCACAAAGGTTCATTCCCACAGAACCGAGGGAAGAGCTTTGCACCTAGAGGTCCGTCTTTCAAGAGGGGAAGCTCTTTCAGGAGGCCCAACAACAACAACAATTTCCAAGGGAAGAAGTTTGGGAAGCAACCTCAGAATGAACAAGCTTGTGCTAGGTGTGGAAGTCACCATCCGGGAGTACCATGCAAGGCCGGATGGGGTTTGTGCTACAATTGTGGAAAGGCGGGGCATAAAGCCGCAAGTTGTCCTGAGAGGCAAAAACAAGGTGCTGGGAAAGCACAACAGACTGGTCGGGTGTTCACCACTTCAGCTGTAGGAGCTGAGGGATCCGAGACACTTATTAGAGGTAACTGTGAAATGGCTGGTCAAACTTTAAATGCTTTATTTGATTCGGGAGCATCGCATTCATTCATTGCATTTGAGAAAGCCCATGAGTTAGGATTGAAGATTGTAACCTTAGGTTATGATCTAAGAGTGTACAATGCTACCCATGAAGCCACGGTAACTAGGCTAGGATGCCCGGAAGTTTCCTTTAGGTTCAAGCAGCGTGATTTTGTTCATAATTTAGTCTACTTGCCGATAATCGGTCTTGATCTTATCTTGGGATTGGATTGGTTATCTAAGAACCATGTCCTGCTTGATTGTTCTACAAAGTCGGTGTACTTTATGCCGGAAGATACAGAAGGGCCGGTCGTGGTGAATAATTATTACTTGAATTCGATGATGGTGAACTGTTCTGGAATCGAATGTCAGGGTATCATGTTGTTAACCGCGGGCGTTTCAGGTGATGATCAAAGGTTGGAGCAGATCCCGGTTGTGTGTGAGTTTCTGGAAGTGTTTCCCGATGATATTGATGAGTTTCCACCTAACCGAGAGGTTGAGTTTGCTATTGAATTGGTGCCCGGGGCGGGACCAATCTCAAGTGCTCCTTATAGGATGTCACCGTTAGAGATGAACGAGCTAAAGTCTCAGTTAGAGGATTTGTTGGGAAAGAATTTTATACGGCCAAGTGTCTCTCCGTGGGGTGCTCCAGTGCTACTAGTAAAGAAGAAAGATGGGAGTATGCGGCTCTGTGTGGATTACAGGCAGTTGAACAAGGTTACAATAAAGAATAAGTACCCACTGCCAAGAATTGATGATCTCATGGATCAGTTACAAGGAGCTGAAGTTTTCTCCAAGATTGATTTGCGATCCGGTTATCACCAGATAAGGGTGAGGGGTGAGGATATCCCTAAGTCCGCTTTCAGAACTCGTTATGGTCATTACGAGTACACTGTGATGTCCTTTGGGTTGACGAACGCTCCTGCGGTATTCATGGATTACATGAATAGAGTTTTCCGTTCGTTTCTGGATAAATTCGTTGTTGTCTTCATTGATGACATACTAATTTATTCCAAGACTGAAGAAGAGCATGCGGAACACTTGAGGACCGTGTTGCAGATTTTAAAGGAGAAGAAACTTTATGCAAAACTGTCTAAGTGTGAATTTTGGAAGAGTGAGGTGAAGTTTTTGGGGCATGTGGTGAGTAAGAAGGGAATAGCCGTAGATCCAACTAAGGTGGAGGCTGTGATGGATTGGAAACAACCAACCACCGTAATAGAGATAAAGAGTTTTCTGGGTTTAGCTGGCTATTATCGAAGGTTTATCAAGGGCTTTTCACAGATAGCTTTGCCAATGACAAAGTTAACCCGCAAAGACACTCCGTTTGTTTGGACTCCTGAGTGCGAGGAGAGCTTTCAAACATTGAAGAAAAAGTTGACCACTGCACCTGTGTTAGTGTTACCCGAGCCGAACGAGCCTTTTGAGGTGTATTGTGATGCCTCATTAAAGGGTTTAGGGTGCGTGCTGATGCAGCATCGTAATGTGGTGGCGTATGCCTCACGACAGTTGAGACCTCATGAAGTTAGTTACCCTACGCACGATTTGGAACTCGCTGCGATTATGTTTGCCTTGAAGGTGTGGAGGCATTATCTCTATGGGGTTAAGTTCCAAGTTTTCTCTGATCATAAGAGCTTGAAGTACCTCTTTGATCAGAAAGAGCTTAATATGAGGCAGAGAAGGTGGATGGAATTGTTGAAGGACTACGACTTCGAGTTGCATTACCATCCGGGAAAGGCAAACGTAGTGGCGGATGCGTTGAGTCGGAAGTCATTATATGCGGCTTGGATGATGCTTCAAGAGGAGAAGTTGCTCAAGGGATTCGAGAGTCTTAAAATTGGTGCTCGAGAAGTATCCGGAACTTTATGTTTGAGCCGATTAGAAATCTCAAGTGACTTTAAGTCCGAACTCCTAAAGGCTCATCAAAATGATGAAGCGTTATGGAAAGTGTTACCGGCCATTGAGCAAGGAAAACAGTGGAGAGTGTCGGAAGAAAAAGATGGGTTATGGAGATTCAAGGGTAGGATCATTGTGTCGGATGTTGGCACTTTGAGGCAAGATATCTTAAAGGAGGCACACAAAAGCGGATTCTCCATTCACCCGGGAAGTACTAAGATGTACCATGATTTGAAGGCGATGTTTTGGTGGCCGGGTATGAAGAACGATGTGGCGGAATATGTTTCAAAGTGCTTAACTTGTCAAAAGGTAAAGATTGAACATCAAAAGCCTGCCGGTATGTTGCAACCTTTAGAGATTCCATAATGGAAGTGGGAAAGTATTGCAATGGACTTTGTGTCAGGATTGCCAAGGACTAGGGCTGGTTTTGATGCTGTTTGGGTGATTGTGGACCGACTGACGAAGTCAGCTCACTTTTTGCCCATTCGTATGACTTACACCCTTGAGGAGCTAGCACGGTTATACATAAAGGAGATTGTGAGACTTCATGGTGTACCTGCTACTATAATCTCTGATAGAGATCCTCGTTTCACTTCAAGGTTTTGGGGTGCATTTCAGAAGGCTTTTGGAACCCGATTAAGCTTGAGCACGGCTTACCATCCTCAAACAGATGGTCAATCTGAGAGGACGATCCAAACACTAGAGGATATGTTGAGAGCTTGTGTTTTGGACCAACCGGCGAGTTGGGATCGGTATATGCCATTGGTGGAGTTTGCATACAATAATAGTTATCATGCGAGCATCGGTGGTGCACGAAATTGTGATCAATACTTTTCACAACTCAAATAATCCCCGGTAATGAATCCAAAAACTTGGTGTTCAATACCATGGCATAAACACAACTTCGCACAACTAACCAGCAAGTGCACTGGGTCGTCCAAGTAATAAACCTTACGCGAGTAAGGGTCGATCCCACGGAGATTGTTGGTATGAAGCAAGCTATGGTCACCTTGTAAATCTTAGTCAGGCAGACTCAAATGGGTATAGTGATATACGAATAAAACATAAAGATAAAGATAGAGGTACTTATGTAATTCATTGGTAGGAATTTCAGATAAGCGTATGAAGATGCTTGGTCCCTTCCGTCTCTCTGCTTTCCTACTGTCTTCATCCAATCCTTCTTACTCCTTTCCATGGCAAGCTTATGCAAGGGTTTCACCGTTGTCAGTGGCTACCTCCCATCCTCTCAGTGGAAATGTTCAACGCACCCTGTCACGGCACGGCTATCCATCTGTCGGTTCTCGATCAGGCCGGAATAGAATCCAGTGATTCTTTTGCGTCTGTCACTAACGCCCCGCCTTCAGGAGTTTGAAGCACGTCACAGTCATTCAATCATTGAATCCTACTCAGAATACCACAGACAAGGTTAGACCTTCCGGATTCTCTTGAATGCCGCCATCAGTTCTTGCCTATACCACGAAGACTCTGATCTCACGGAATGGCTGGCTCGTTTGTCAGGCGAGCACTCGGTTGTCAGGCGATCAACCATGCATCGTGTATCAGGAATCCAAGAGATATTCACCCAATCTAAGGTAGAACGGAGGTGGTTGTCAGTCACACGTTCATAGGTGAGAATGATGATGAGTGTCACGGATCATCACATTCATCAAGTTGAAGAACAAGTGATATCTTGGACAAAGAACAAGCGGAATTGAATAGAAGAACAATAGTAATTGCATTAATACTCGAGGTACAGCAGAGCTCCACACCTTAATCTATGGTGTGTAGAAACTCTACCATTGAAAATACATAAGAACAAGGTCTAGGCATGGCCGTGAGGCCAGCCTCCCAAAGTGATCAAAAGATCTAAAGAACAAGAGATTCCAAAGATCAGAAGATGAAAATACAATAGAAAAAGGTCCTATATATAGAGAACTAGTAGCCTAGGGTGTACAGAGATGAGTAAATGACATAAAAATCCACTTCCGGGCCCACTTGGTGTGTGCTTGGGCTGAGCAATGAAGCATTTTCGTGTAGAGACTCTTCTTGGAGTTAAACGCCAGCTTTTATGCCAGTTTGGGTGTTTAACTCCCATTTTGGTGCCAGTTCCGGCGTTTAACGCTGGGAAATCTAAAGGTGACTTTGAATGCCGGTTTGGGCCATCAAATCTTGGGCAAAGTATGGACTATCATATATTGCTGGAAAGCCCAGGATGTCTACTTTCCAACGCCGTTGAGAGCGCGCCAATTGGGCTTCTGTATCTCCAGAAAATCCACTTTGAGTGCAGGGAGGTCAGAATCCAACAGCATCTGCAGTCCTTTTCAGTCTCTGAATCAGATTTTTGCTCAGGTCCCTCAATTTCAGCCAGAAAATACCTGAAATCACAGAAAAACACGCAAACTCATAGTAAAGTCCAGAAAAGTGAATTTTAACTAAAAACTAATAAAAATATACTAAAAACTAAACCAAATATACTAAAAACATACTAAAAACAATACCAAAAAGCGTACAAATTATCCGCTCATCACAACACCAAACTTAAATTGTTGCTTGTCCCCAAGCAACTGAAAATCAAATAAGATAAAAAGAAGAGAATATGCAATGAACTCCAAAAACATCTATGAAGATCAGTATTAATTAGATGAGCGGGGCTTTTAGCTTTTTGCCTCTGAACAGTTTTGCCATCTCACTTTATCCTTTGAAATTCGGAATGATTGGCTTCTTTAGGAACTCAGAATCCAGATAGTGTTATTGATTCTCCTAGTTAAGTATGATGATTCTTGAACACAGCTACTTATTGAGTCTTGGCCGTGGCCCAAAGCATTCTGTCTTCCAGTATTACCACCGGATACATACATGCCACAGACACATAATTGGGTGAACCTTTTCAGATTGTGACTCAGCTTTGCTAGAGTCCCCAATTAGAGGTGTCCAGGGTTCTTAAGCACACTCTTTTTGCCTTGGATCACAACTTTATTTCTCTTTTTTTTTTTCGTCTCTTTTCTTTCTTTTTTTTCGTTTTTTTTTGTATTCACTGCTTTTTCTTGCTTCAAGAATCATTTTGGTGATTTTTCAGATCCTCAGTAACATGTCTCCTTTTTCATCATTCTTTCAAGAGCCAATATTCATGAACCACAAATTCAAAAGACATATGCACTGTTTAAGCATACATTCAGAAAACAAAAATATTGCCACCACATCAAAATAATTAAACAGTTATAAAATTCAAAATTCATGCAATTCTTTCTTTTTTTTTTCAATTAAGAACATTGTTTATTTAAGAAAGGTGATGGATTCATAGGAAATTCATAACTTTAAGGCATAGACACTAAGACACTAATGATCACAAGACACAAACATAGATAAACATAAGCATGAAAATTCGAAAAACAAGAAAATAAAGAACAAGGAGATTAAAGAACGGGTCCACCTTAGTGATGGCGGCTTGTTCTTTCTCTTGAAGATCTTATGGAGTGCTTGAGCTCCTCAATGTCTCTTCCTTGTCTTTGTTGCTCCTCTCTCATGATTCTTTGATCTTTTCTAATTTCATGGAGGAGAATGGAATGTTCTTGGTGCTCCACCCTTAGTTGTCCCATGTTGGAACTCAATTCTCCTAGGGAGGTGTTTAGTTGCTCCCAATAGTTTTGTGGAGGAAAGTGCATCCCTTGAGGCATCTCAGGGATCTCATGATGAGAGGGGTCTCTTGTTTGCTCCATCCTTTTCTTAGTGATGGGCTTATCCTCATCAATGGGGGTGTCTCCCTCTATGTCAACTCCAACTGAATAACAGAGGTGACAAATGAGATGAGAAAAGGCTAACCTTGCCAAGGTAGAGGACTTGTCCGCCACCTTATAGAGTTCTTGGGCTATAACCTCATGAACTTCCACTTCTTCTCCAACCATGATGCTATGGATCATGATGGCTCGGTCTAGAGTAACTTCGGACCGGTTGCTAGTGGGAATGATTGAGCGTTGGATAAACTCCAACCATCCTCTAGCCACGGGCTTGAGGTCATGCCTTCTCAATTGAACTGGCTTTCCTCTTGAATCTCTCTTTCATTGGGCGCCCTCTTCAAAAATGTCAGTGAGGACTTGGTCCAACCTTTGATCAAAGTTGACCCTTCTAGTGTAAGGATGTTCATCTCCTTGCATCATAGGCAAGTTGAATGCCAACCTTACATTTTCCGAACTAAAATCCAAGTATTTTCCCCGAACCATAGTAAGCCAGTAGGTTAAACGCCCATCTGCTAACCTTACTGGCGTTTAAACGCCAGTAGGTTCTTCCTCCAGGGTGTGCTGTTTTTCTTCCTGTTTTTCATTCTGTTTTTGCTTCTTCAATTGATTTTGTGACTTCTCATGATCATAAACCTACAAAATAAAATAGAATAACAAAGAAAAATATATAAAATATAACATTGGGTTGCCTCCCAACAAGCGCTTCTTTAGTGTCATTAGCTTGACAGATGGCTCTCATGGAGCCTCACATTTTCTCAGAGCAATGTTGGAACCTCCCAACACCAAACTTAGAGTTTGAATGTGGGGGTTCAACACCAAACTTAGAGTTTGGTTGTGGCCTCCCAACACCAAACTTAGAGTTTGACTGTGGGGACTCTGCTTGACTCTGATTTGAGAGAAGCTCTTCATGCTTCCTCTCCATGGTGACAGAGGGATATCCTTGAGCCTTAAACACAAAGGATTCTTCATTCACTTGAATGATCAGTTCACCTCTATCAACATCAATCACAGCCTTTGCTGTGGCTAGGAAGGGTCTGCCAAGGATGATGGATTCATCCATGCACTTCCCAGTCTCTAGGACTATGAAATCAGCAGGGATGTAATGGTCTTCAATCTTCACCAAAACATCCTCTACAAGTCCATGAGCTTGTTTTCTTGAGTTGTCTGCCATCTCCAGTGAGATTCTTGCAGCTTGCACCTCAAAGATCCCTAGTTCCTCCATTACAGAGAGAGGCATGAGGTTTACACTTGACCCTAAGTCACACAGAGCCTTGTTGAAGGTCATGGTGCCTATGGTACAAGGTATGGAGAACTTCCCAGGGTCCTGCCTCTTTTGAGGTAATTTCTGCCTAGACAAGTCATCCAATTCTTTGGTGAGCAAAGGGGGTTCATCCTCCCAAGTCTCATTTCCAAATAACTTGTCATTTAGCTTCATGATTGCTCCAAGGTATTTAGCAACTTGCTCTTCAGTGACATCCTCATCCTCTTCAGAGGAGGAATGGTGCACGAAATTGCAATCACACTTTTGCAATCCCGCACAACTAACCAGCAAGTGTACTGGGTCGTCCAAGTAATACCTTGCGTGAGCAAGGGTCGATCCCACGGAGATTGTCGGCTTGAAGCAAGCTATGGTTATCTTGTAAATCTTAGTCAGGATATCAGAAATTATCAGGATTGATTGTAAAAAGCAAAAGAACATGAAATGGTTACTTGTATTGCAGTAATGGAGAATAGGTTGGGGTTTGGAGATGCTCCATCCTCTGAATCTCTGCTTTCCTACTGTCTCCTTCTTCAAGCACGCAAGGCTCCTTCCATGGCAAGCTGTATGTAGGGTTTCACCGTTGTCAATGGCTACCTCCCATCCTCTCAGTGAAAGCGATTGCATATGCTCTGTCACAGCATAGCGGAATTCAGCTGTCGGTTCTCGGTCAGGCCGGAATAATATCCATCGATACTTTTGCGTCTGTCACTAACGCCCCGCCTGCTAGGAGTTTGAAGCACGTCACAGTCATTCAGTCATTGAATCCTACTCAGAATACCACAGACAAGGTTTAGACCTTCCGGATTCTCTTGAATGCTGCCATCAGTTCTAGCTTATACCACGAAGATTCCGATTAAAGAATCCAAGAGATAACTACTCAATCTAAGGTAGAACGGAGGTGGTTGTCAGGCACACGTTCATGGTTGAGAATGATGATGATTGTCACGGATCATCACATTCATCCGGATTAAGAACAAGTATTATCTTAGAATGGAAGCAAGCATGATTGAATGAGAAACAGTAGTAATTGCATTAATCCATCAAGACACAGCAGAGCTCCTCACCCCCAACCATGGGGTTTAGAGACTCATGCTGTGGAAGGTACACAAAGAAAACGTGTAAAGTGTCATGAGGTACTGATACAATGTCAAAAGATCCTATTAATAGTAAACTAGTAACCTAAGGTATTACAGAAATGAGTAAATGACAGAAAAATCCACTTCCGGGCCCACTTGGTGTGTGCTTGGGCTGAGCAATGAAGTATTTTCGTGTAGAGACCTTTTCTGGAGTTAAACGCCAGCTTTTATGCCAGTTTGGGCGTTTAACTCCAAGTTTTATGCTAGTTCCGGCGTTTAACGCTGGAATTCCTGAGGCCGAATTGCTACGCCGGTTTGGGCCATCAAATCTTGGGCAAAATATGGACTATCATATATTGCTGGAAAGCCCAGGATGTCTACTTTCCAATGCCGTTGAGAGCGCGCCAATTGGGCTTCTGTAGCTCCAGAAAATCTACTTCGAGTGCAGGGAGGTCAGAATCCAACAGCATCAGCAGTCCTTTTTGGTCTCTGGATCAGGTTTTTGCTCAGGACCCTCAATTTCAGTCAGAAAATACCTGAAATCACAGAAAAACACACAAACTCATAGTAAAGTCCAGAAAAGTGAATTTTAATTAAAAACTAATAAAAATATACTAAAAACTAACTAAATCATACTAAAAACATACTAAAAACAATGCCAAAAAGTGTATAAATTATCCGCTCATCACAACACCAAACTTAAATTGTTGCTTGTCCCCAAGCAACTGAAAATCAAAATAGGATAAAAAGAAGAGAATATACTATAGACTCCAAAATATCAAAGAAACATAGTTTTAAATTAGATGAGCAGGACTAGTAACTTTTTGCCTCCAAACAGTTTTGGCATCTCACTCTATCCTTTGAAGTTCAGAATGATTGGCATCTATGAGAACTCAGAACTCAGATAGTGTTATTGATTCTCTTAGTTAAGTATAATGATTCTTGAACATAGCTAGTGTATGAGTCTTGGCTGTGGCCCAAAGCACTCTGTCTTCCAGTATTACCACCGGATACATACATGCCACAGACACATAATTGGGTGAACCTTTTTAGATTGTGACTCAGCTTTGCTAAAGTCCCCAATTAGAGGTGTCCAGGGTTCTTAAGCACACTCTTTTTGCTTTGGTTCACAACTTTATTTCTTTCTTTTTCTTTTTCTTCTCTTTTTTTTTTCGAAAATATATATATATTTTTTTGTATTCACTGCTTTTTCTTGCTTCAAGAATCACTTTGATGATTTTTCAGATCCTCAATAACAGTTCTCCTTTTCCATCATTCTTTCAAGAGCCAACAATTTTAACATTCTTAAAACAACAAATTCAAAAGACATATGCACTGTTCAAGCATTCATTCAGAAAACAAAAAGTATTGTCACCACATCAAACTAATTCAACTAGTTTCAGAGATAAATTTCGAAATCCTGTACTTCTTGTTCTTTTGTGATTAAAGCATTTTTCACTTAAGAGAGGTGATGGATTCATAGGACATTCATAGCTTTAAGGCATAAACTTTAAATTTTATTAATTATGAATTAAGACAAAGACTCAGAAAATAAATATAAGATGAAACTAAAAATAGAAAAACAAAACAAAAACGAAAAAAAAAATAGGCTCCTAATGATAGAGGTTTTCACAGAGTTAGGACTCAACAACCTTGATTTTGAGAAGTGGATGCTCTCTCAGCTTGAGAGGAGAGCTTTTGGCGTTTCATCTCTTGGATTTCACGCCTCTGCTCCTCTTGCTCCTTCCATTGACTTCTTGGTGATTGGATGTTCAATGGGTATGAATTCATCTGCTTCCATCTTCACTCCAGCCTCTTTACAGAGCAAGGAGATCAAGCTTGGGTAAGCCAATTTGGTTACAGTAGAATTCCTATTTGCTATTGTGTAGATCTCACAGACAATCACATGATGAACCTCCACTTCTTTTCCAAGCATAATGCAATGAATCATCACTGCCCTCTTGATGGTGACCTTAGAACGGTTGCTAGTGGGCAATATGGAACGCCCAATAAAGTCTAGCCAACCTCTTGCAATTGGTTTGAGGTCTCCCCTCTTGAGTTGGTTTGGGACACCCTTAGAATTGGTTATCCACTTAGTTCCAGGGAGGCATATGTCCTCTAGAACTTGATCCAACCCCTTATCTACTCTCACCATCCTCCTATTGAAGGAGTCAGGATCATCTTGTAGTTGGGGCAACTTGAAGATTTCTCTTATTTTGTCCAGATGAAAGTACATAACTTTCCCTCTGACCATGGTTCTGTAGGTATGGTAAGCGGTTCCAGTCATTCTCTGCTTATCTGTCAGCCACAGATTTGAGTAGAATTCCTGAACCATGTTCCTTCCAACCTTTGTCTCAGGATTGGTTAGAACTTCCCATCCTCTGTTTCGAATTTGCTCTTGGATCCCCGGATATTCATCTTCTTTCAGATCAAATTTAACTTCCGGGATCACTGACCTCAGACCCATTATTTTGTGATAATGGTCTTCATGTTCTTTAGTTAAGAACTTCTCTTGATTCCAAAGATTATTTGGATTATTCTCTTTCTTGCCTCTTAAATTGGTTTGTTTTCCCTTAGGAGCCATGATCTTGATAAATCTTGGCTTAGTGATCACGGAAAAGCACACCAAACTTAGAGGTTTGCTTGTCCTCAAGCAAAAGAGAAGAGAGAAGAGAGGGGGAGGAAGAGGAAATTCGAATGGTGTGATGGAATGAGGGAACCAAACGTGAATTTATAAGGTGGGGAGGGGAGTTTTTCGAAAAATTGATAGGAGATTTGAGAAGATATGGAAAGAAATTGAGAAAAGGGTGAATTTTTTTAAACAAAATTTGGAATTGATTTGAGAGATTTGAAGAGTGATTTTGAATATTTGAAATTTTGAAAGTGAATGATGGGAGATTGAAATGTATTTTTGTAGAAAAATATGGGTGAGAAAAGGAAAGTTTGAAAAAATCTGATTTGAAAACAAAATTGTGGTCCCCCCACCTTTCTGGCGTTAAACGCCCAGAATGGCACCCATTCTGGCGTTTAACGCCCACTTGGTGCCCCTTTTGGGCGTTTAACGCCCAGCCAGGTGCCCTGGCTGGCGTTAAACGCCAGAAATCCTTTATCACTGGGCGTTTTTCCAAAACACCCAGGATGCTGCACACCTGGCGTTAAACGCCCAGAATGGTGCCCATTCTGGCGTTTAACGCCCAAAATGGTACCATTACTGGCGTTAAACGCCCAGAATGGTGCCCATTCTGGCGTTTAACGCCCAAAATGCCCCTTACTGGCGTTTTTTCGCCTGTAAGCTCATTTTCTCTGCTTTTTGAGCTGAATCCTTCTGTAACACTGTGAATTCCTTCATTTTTGATACTTGCCTCTGTAAGAACAATTCATACAACCTCTTAATGACTGGGTTGCCTCCCAGCAAGCGCTTCTTTACTGTCTTTAGCTGGACCTTCACTGAAAATCACTCAAGTCTCAGTTTTGAGCATTCCTGCTCAAAATTTCCTTCAAGATAATGCTTGATTCTCTGTCCATTAACAATGAACTTTTTGTCAGAATCAATATCCTGAAGCTCAACATACCCATATGGTGAGACTCCTGTAATCACATACGGACCCCTCCACCGGGATTTGAGTTTTCCTGGAAACAGTTTAAGCCTAGAGTTAAAGAGCAGAACCTTTTGTCCTGGCTCAAAGACTCTGGTTGACAACTTCTTGTCATGCCATTTCTTTGCCTTTTCCTTATAAATTTTTGCATTTTCAAAGGCATTGAGTCTGAACTCCTCTAGCTCATTTAACTGGAGCAATCTTTTTTCACCAGCTAACTGTGCATCCATGTTTAGGAATCTGGTTGCCCAGTAGGCTTTATGTTCCAGTTCCACAGGTAAATGACAGGCCTTCCCATACACCAGTTGGTATGGAGAGGTTCCTATAGGAGTCTTGAATGCTGTTCTGTATGCCCACAGAGCATCATCCAAGCTCTTTGCCCAATCCTTTCTCCGGGCTATCACAGTCCGTTCTAGGATTCTTTTTAGCTCTCTGTTAGAGACTTCAGCTTGCCCATTTGTCTGTGGATGATACGGAGTCGCCACTTTATGGCTGATTCCATATCTAACCATAGCAGAGTATAGCTGTTTATTGCAGAAATGAGTGCCCCCATCACTGATTAGTACTCTGGGAACACCAAACCTGCTGAAGATGTTTTTCTGGAGGAATTTCAGTACAGTCTTGGTATCATTAGTGGGTGTAGCAATTGCTTCTACCCACTTAGATACGTAGTCCACTGCCACCAGAATGTAAGTGTTTGAGTATGATGGTGGGAATGGCCCCATGAAGTCAATTCCCCATACATCAAACAATTCAATCTCTAATATCCCTTGTTGAGGCATGGCATATCCGTGAGGCAGGTTACCAGCTCTTTGGCAACTGTCAGTTACGCACAAACTCTCGGGAATCTTTATAGAGAGTAGGCTAGTAGAAGCCACATTGGAGGACTTTAGTGGCTGTTCGCTCACTTCCAAAATGCCCTCCATACTGTGATCCATGGCAGTGCCATAGGATCCTTTGTGCTTCTTCTCTGGGTACACATCTGCGGATCACTCCGTCAGCACATCTCTTAAAGAGATATGGTTCATCCCAGAGGTAGTACTTGGCATCTGAAATTAGTTTCTTTCTCTGCACGTAGCTGTACTCTTTGGGAATGAACCTTACAGCTTTAAAATTTGCAATATCTGCAAACCATGGAGCTTCCTGAATGGCAAAGAGTTGCTCATCTGGGAAAGTCTCAGAAATCTCAGTAGAAGGGAGGGACGCCCCTACTACTGGTTCTATTCGGGACAGATGATCAGCCACTTGGTTCTCTGTCCCTTTTCTGTCTCTTATTTCTATATCAAACTCTTGCAGAAGCAACACCCATCTTATAAGCTTGGGTTTTGAATCCTGCTTTGTGAGTAAGTATTTAAGAGCAGCATGGTCAGTGTACACAACCACTTTGGATCCCACTAGATAGGATCTAAACTTGTCAATGGCATAGACCACTGCAAGTAACTCTTTTTCTGTGGTTGTGTAGTTCTTCTGTGCGTCATTCAGAACACGGCTGGCATAGTAAATGACGTGCAGAAGCTTGTTATGCCTCTGTCCCAACACTGCACCAATGGCATGGTCACTGGCATCACACATTAGTTCAAATGGCAATGTCTAATCTGGTGCAGAGATAACTGGTGCTGTGACCAACTTAGCTTTCAGGGTCTCAAATGCCTGCAGACACTGTGTGTCAAACACAAATGGTGTATCAGCAGCTAGCAGGTTACTTAAAGGTTTTGCAATTTTCAAAAAATCCTTTATGAACCTTCTGTAGAATCCTGCATGCCCCAGAAAGCTTCTGATTGCCTTAACATTGGCAGGTGGTGGTAATTTCTCAATTACCTCTACCTTTGCCTTATCCACCTTATCCACCTCTATCCCCCTGCTTGAAATTTTGTGCCCAAGGACAATTCCTTCAGTCACCATAAAGTGACATTTCTCCCAGTTTAAAACCAGGTTAGTCTCTTGGCACCTTTTCAAGACAAGTGCTAGGTGATTAAGACAGGAGCTAAATGAGTCTCCATATACTGAAAAGTCATCCATGAAGACTTCCAGAAATTTCTCTACCATATCTGAGAAGATAGAGAGCATGCACCTCTGAAAGGTTGCAGGTGCATTGCACAGACCAAAAGGCATCCTTCTGTAGGCAAACACGCCAGAAGGGCAAGTGAATGCTGTTTTCTCTTGGTCCTGAGGATCTACTGCAATTTGGTTGTAACCTGAATAGCCATCCAAAAAGCAGTAATAGTCATGACCAGCTAGTCTTTCTAGCATTTGGTCTATGAATGGTAAAGGAAAATGATCCTTTCTGGTGGCTGTATTGAGTCTTCTGTAGTCAATACACATACGCCACCCTGTGACTGTTCTTGTAGGAACCAGTTCATTTTTTTCATTATGAACCACTGTCATGCCTCCCTTTTTGGGAACAACTTGGACAGGGCTTACCCAGGGGCTATCAGAAATAGGATAAATAATCCCAGCCTCTAGTAATTTAGTGACCTCTTTCTGCACCACCTCCTTCATGGTAGGATTTAGCCTCCTCTGTGGTTGGACCACTGGTTTGGCATTATCCTCCAATAGGATCTTGTGCATGCATCTAGCTGGGCTTATGCCCTTGAGATCACTTATGGACCACCCAAGAGCTGTCTTATGTGTCCTTAGCACTTTAATCAGTGCTTCCTCTTCCTGTGAATTTAAAGCAGAGCTTATAATCACTGGAAAAGTGTCACCCTCTCCCAGAAATGCATATTTCAGGGATGGTGGTAGTGGTTTGAGTTCAGGCTTAGGAGGCTTATCCTCCTCCTGAGGAATTTTCGAAAATTCCTTTGCCTCCTCTGGTTCTTCTTTATCAGGTTGAGCATCTTTGAAGATGTCCTCAAGCTCTGATTCTAGGCTTTCAGCCATATTAATCTCTTCTACCAGAGAGTCAATGATGTCAGCGCCCATGCAGTCATGTGGTGTGTCTGGATGCTGCATAGCTTTTACAGCATTTAACTTGAACTCATCCTCATTGACTCTCAAGGTTACTTCCCCTTTTTGTACATCAATGAGAGTTCGTCCAGTTGCTAGGAATGGTCTTCCTAGAATGAGAGTTGCACTCTTGTGCTCCTCCATTTCCAGCACCACAAAGTCAGTTGGAAAGGCAAATGGCCCAACCTTGACAATTATGTCCTCTATTATGCCTGATGGATGTTTAATGGAGCCATCAGCAAGTTGGAGGCATATCCTGGTTGGTTTGACTTCTCCAGTCAACCCAAGCTTTCTGATAGTGGATGCAGGTATTAAATTGATGCTTGCTCCAAGATCACATAGAGCTGTCTTGGTGCAAGTGCCTTCTAATGTGCATGGTATCAGAAAGCTTCCAGGATCTTGAAGCTTTTCTGGTAAACTTTTTAGAATGACTGCACTGCATTCTTCAGTGAGAAACACTTTTTCAGTTTCTCTCCAATCCTTCTTATGACTTAAGATCTCTTTCATGAACTTAGCATAAGAGGGTATTTGCTCAAGTGCCTCTGCAAACGGAATCTTTATTTCAAGAGTCCTTAGATAGTCTGCAAAACGGGCAAATTGCTTATCCTGTTCCGCTTTGCGGAGTTTCTGAGGATAAGGCATCTTGGCTTGATATTCTTCAACCTTAGATGCTGCAGGTTTATTCCTTACAGAAGTGGTTGAAGAAGCCTTTTTAGAGGGATTATTATCAGCACTCTCAGGTGTCTGATTCTCCCTTGGCGTTTGAACGCCAGGATTGGGTGGAGAAAGGGCGTTAAACGCCAGCTTTTCCCTCTTTTCTGGCGTTTGAACGCCAGAACTGGGCAGGGAATGGGCGTTTAACGCCAGCTTTCCTTCCCTTTCTGGCGTTTGAACGCCAATAACATTCCTCTCTGGGCTCTTACTGTCCTCAGAGGGATTTTGAACAGTGGTTTGGTTATCCTCTGTCAATTGTTCCCTGTTTGGCTTTTTATTCTTTTGAGCAGTGGTATTCAGTGTCTTCCCACTCCTTAGTTGAACTGCTTGACACTCCTCTGTTATCTGTTTAGATATTTGTTGTTTTGCTTGATTCAACTGCATTTCTATGTTCTTGTTAGCAACCTTAGTATCATGGAGCATTTCTTTAAATTCTGCTAACTGTTCTGTCATTAGGAGCAATTGTTGAGTAAGCTCAATCATCTGTTCTTGAGGATTAGGATCAGTGACTACTGTCATGACTTCCTCTTCTGAAGAGAGCTCATTGCTAGAATACAAATATTGGTTTCTAGCAACAGTGTCTATAAGCTCTTGAGCTTCTTCAATTGTCTTCCTCATGTGTATAGATCCACCAGCTGAGTGGTCTAAAGACATCTGAGCTTTTTCTGTGAGCCCATAGTAAAAGATGTCTAACTGTACCCACTCTGAAAACATTTCAGAGGGGCATTTTCTAAGCATACCTCTATACCTCTCCCAGGCATTATAAAGGGATTCATTATCCTCTTGTTTAAAGCCTTGGATGTCCAGCCTTAACTGTGTCATCCTCTTTGGAGGGTAAAAATGATTCAGGAATTTGTCTGACAACTGTTTCCATGTCTTTATGCTTGCTGTAGGTTGGTTATTTAACCACCTTTTTGCTTGATCTTTTACAGTAAATGGAAACAGTAATAGTCTGTAGACATCCTGATCTACCTTTTTATCATGTACTGTGTCAGCAATTTGTAAGAACTGTGCCAGAAACTCAGTAGGTTCTTCCTGTGGAAGACCGGAATACTGGCAATTTTGCTGCACTATGATAATGAGTTGAGGATTTAGCTCAAAGCTGCTTGCTTTGATGGGAGGTGTGCAGATGCTACTCCCATATGCAGCTGTAATGGGGTTAGCATATGACCCCAGAGTCCTTTTGGACTGATTAATCCCACTTAAGTCCATAATGGACAAAAGGGAAATGATAATGATTGCAAAGAGATAAATTTTGTTTTTTTTTTTTGAATTAACGAAAAAAATTAAAATAAAACAAAAGAAAATAATAAAAATTCGAAAATAAAAAAGAAAATAAGATCAAAGCATATTGAGAACTGAATCAATTAGTTAATTGGAAAGATTTTGAAAATAGCAATTAAAAAGATATGATTGAAAAATGTTTATGAAAAAGATTTGATTTTTGAAAAGAGGAAAGAGAAAAACACAAAAAGACACCAAACTTAAAATTTTTAGAAAATCAAGCACTAATTTTCGAAAATTTTAAAGGAAAACACAAAGAGGACACCAAACTTAGAATTTTTATGAATCAAAAAGGGACTAAGAACATGCAAAAACGAAAATTAAAAGAAAAACAAAAGCATGCAATTGACACCAAACTTAAAATATGAGACTAGACTCAACTAAAAGACTCTAAACCAACAAAAATAAAACAGTCCTAATCTAAGCAACAAGATAAGCCGTCAGTTGTCCAAACTCGAACAATCCCCGGCAACGGCGCCAAAAACTTGGTGCACGAAATTGCAATCACACTTTTGCAATCCCGCACAACTAACCAGCAAGTGCACTGGGTCGTCCAAGTAATACCTTGCGTGAGCAAGGGTCGATCCCACGGAGATTGTCGGCTTGAAGCAAGCTATGGTTATCTTGTAAATCTTAGTCAGGATATCAGAAATTATCAGGATTGATTGTAAAAAGCAAAAGAACATGAAATGGTTACTTGTATTGCAGTAATGGAGAATAGGTTGGGTTTGGAGATGCTCCATCCTCTGATCTCTGCTTTCCTACTGTCTCCTTCTTCAAGCACGCAAGGCTCCTTCCATGGCAAGCTGTATGTAGGGTTTCACCGTTGTCAATGGCTACCTCCCATCCTCTCAGTGAAAGCGATTGCATATGCTCTGTCACAGCATAGCGGAATTCAGCTGTCGGTTCTCGGTCAGGCTGGAATAATATCCATCGATACTTTTGCGTCTGTCACTAACGCCCCGCCTGCTAGGAGTTTGAAGCACGTCACAGTCATTCAGTCATTGAATCCTACTCAGAATACCACAGACAAGGTTTAGACCTTCCGGATTCTCTTGAATGCCGCCATCAGTTCTAGCTTATACCACGAAGATTCCGATTAAAGAATCCAAGAGATAATTACTCAATCTAAGGTAGAACAGAGGTGGTTGTCAGGCACACGTTCATGGTTGAGAATGATGATGATTGTCACGGATCATCACATTCATCCGGATTAAGAACAAGTATTATCTTAGAATGGAAGCAAGCATGATTGATGAGAAACAGTAGTAATTGCATTAATCCATCAAGACACAGCAGAGCTCCTCACCCCCAACCATGGGGTTTAGAGACTCATGCTGTGGAAGGTACACAAAGAAAACGTGTAAAGTGTCATGAGGTACTGATACAATGTCAAAAGATCCTATTAATAGTAAACTAGTAACCTAAGGTATTACAGAAATGAGTAAATGACAGAAAAATCCACTTCCGGGCCCACTTGGTGTGTGCTTGGGCTGAGCAATGAAGTATTTTCGTGTAGAGACCTTTTCTGGAGTTAAACGCCAGCTTTTATGCCAGTTTGGGCGTTTAACTCCAAGTTTTATGCCAGTTCCGGCGTTTAACGCTGGAATTCCTGAGGCCGAATTGCTACGCCGGTTTGGGCCATCAAATCTTGGGCAAAGTATGGACTATCATATATTGCTGGAAAGCCCAGGATGTCTAATTTCCAATGCCGTTGAGAGCGCGCCAATTGGGCTTCTGTAGCTCCAGAAAATCCACTTCGAGTGCAGGGAGGTCAGAATCCAACAGCATCAGCAGTCCTTTTTGGTCTCTGGATCAGGTTTTTGCTCAGGACCCTCAATTTCAGTCAGAAAATACCTGAAATCACAGAAAAACACACAAACTCATAGTAAAGTCCAGAAAAGTGAATTTTAATTAAAAACTAATAAAAATATACTAAAAACTAACTAAATCATACTAAAAACATACTAAAAACAATGCCAAAAAGTGTATAAATTATCCGCTCATCAAGGAATACTCATCAGAGCTCATGAATGGCAGAAGTAAGTCCAATGGAATCTCTATGGTCTCATTTTGAGCCTCAGATTCCCATGGTTCCTCATTGGGGAACTCAGTGGAGGTCAGTGCACGCCCATTGAGGTCTTCCTCAGTGGCGTTCACTTCCTCTTCTTCCTCTCCAAATTCGGCCATGTTGATGGCCTTGCACTCTCCTTTTGGATTTTCTTCTGTATTGCATGGAAGAGTACTAGGAGGGAGTTCAGTAATTTTCTTGCTCAGCTGTCCCACTTGTGCCTCCAAGTTTCTAATGGAGGACCTTGTTTCAGTCATGAAACTTTGAGTGGTTTTGATTAGATCAGAGACCACGGTTGCTAAGTCAGAGGTGTTCTGCTTAGAACTCTCTGTCTGTTGCTGAGAAGATGATGGAAAAGGCTTGCTATTGCTAAACCTATTTCTTCCACCATTATTGTTATTGAAACCTTGTTGAGGTCTCTGTTGATCCTTCCATGAGAAATTTGGATGATTCCTCCATGAAGAATTATAGGTGTTTCCATAGGGTTCTCCTAGGTAATTCACCTCTTCCATTGAAGGGTTCTCAGGATCATACGCTTCTTCTTCAGATGAAGCATCCTTAGTACTGCTTGGTGCATTTTGCATTCCAGACAGACTTTGAGAAATCAAATTGACTTGTTGAGTCAATATTTTATTCTGAGCCAATATGGCATTCAGAGTATCAATCTCAAGAACTCCTTTCTTCTGATTTGTCCCATTGTTCACAGGATTCCTTTCAGAAGTGTACATGAATTGGTTATTTGCAACCATTTCAATTAGCTCTTGAGCTTCTGCAGGCGTCTTCTTCAGATGAAGAGATCCTCTAGCAGAGCTATCCAAAGACATCTTGGATAGTTCAGAGAGACCATCATAGAAAATACCTATGATGCTCCATTCAGAAAGCATGTCAGAAGGACATTTTATGATCAATTGTTTGTATCTTTCCCAAGCTTCATAGAGGGATTCTCCATCCTTCTGTCTGAAGGTTTGGACTTCCACTCTAAGCTTACTCAATTTTTGAGGTGGAAAGAACTTTGCCAAGAAGGCATTGACTAGCTTTTCCCATGAGTCCAGGCTTTCTTTAGGTTGTGAGTCCAACCATGTCCTAGCTCTGTCTCTTACAGCAAAAAGGAATAGCATAAGTCTGTAGACCTCAGGATCAACCCCATTAGTCTTGACAGTGTCACAGATTTGCAAGAATTCAGCTAAGAACTGATGAGGATCTTCCAATGGAAGTCCAAGGAACTTGCAATTCTGTTGCATTAGAGAAACTAATTGAGGCTTAAGCTCAAAGTTGTTTGCTCCAATGGCAGGGATAGAGATGCTTCTCCCATAGAAGTCGGGAGTAGGTGCAGTAAAGTCACCCAGCACCTTCCTTGTATTGTTTGCATTGTTGTTGTTTTCGGCTGCCATGTCTTCTTCTTTGAAGATTTCTGTTAGCTCCTCTACAGAGAGTTGTGCCTTAGCTTCTCTTAGCTTTCGCTTCAAGGTCCTTTCAGGTTCAGGGTCAGCTTCAACAAGAATGCCTTTGTCTTTGTTCCTGCTCATATGAAAGAGAAGAGAACAAGAAAATATGGAATCCTCTATGTCACAGTATAGAGATTCCTTGAGGTGTCAGAAGAAAAGAAAAATAGAAGACAGAGGTAGAAAATTCGAACTTATCAAGAAAGATGGAGTTCGCATTGTGCATTGAGGAATAATGTTAGTCCATAAATAGAAGGATGTGAGAAGAGAGGAAGAAATTTTCGAAAATTAATTAAAAAGATTTTAAAAACATTTTGAAAAACTTTAATTTGATTTTCGAAAACCAAGAGTGGGAAAGAAATCAAGTGATTTTTGAAAAAGATTTTGAAATTAGAGTTTAAAAAGATATGATTGAAAACTTCTTTGAAAAAGATGTGATTTAAAAGATATGATTGAAAAGTTATGGTTTTTTTAAAAAAAAAGATATGATTGAAATGATATGATTTGAAAACAATTTTAAAAAGATTTGATTTTAAAAATTAATGACTTGCCTAACAAGAAAAGATATGATTCAAACATTAAACCTTTCTCAACAGAAAAGGCAACACACTTGAAATGTTCAATCAAATCATTAATTGTTAGCAAGTATCTTTGAAAAAGGAAAGAAATTGATTTTGAAAACATTTGATTGAAAAGATATGATTTGAAAAAGATTTGATTTTGAAAAACTTTGAAAACTTGAAAAAAATTGATTTGAAAACAAAATCCTCCCCCTTGTGCCATCCTGGCGTTAAACGCCCAGAATGGTGCACATTCTGGTGTTTAACGCCCAATGCACTACCTTTTTGGGCGTTAAACGCCCAACCAGGCACCCTGGCTGGCGTTTAAATGCCAGTCTGTCCTTCTTCACTGGGCGTTTTGAACGCCCAGCTTTTTCTGTGTAATTCCTTTGCTGCATGTTCTGAATCTTCAGTTCCCTGTACTATTGACTTGAAAGTAGAACCAAGATCAAATAAACAATGCATGTGATGAGCGGATAATTTGTATGCTTTTTGGCATTGTTTTTAGTATGTTTTTAGTATCTTTTAGTTAGTTTTTAGTATATTTTTATTAGTTTTTAGCTAAAATTCACTTTTCTGGACTTTACTATGAGTTTGTGTGTTTTTCTGTGATTTCAGGTATTTTCTGACTGAAATTGAGGGTCCTGAGCAAAAATCTGATCCAGAGACCAAAAAGGACTGCAGATGCTGTTGGATTCTGACCTCCCTGCACTCGAAGTGGATTTTCTGGAGCTACAGAAGCCCAATTGGCGCGCTCTCAACGGCATTGGAAAGTAGACATCCTGGGCTTTCCAGCAATATATGATAGTCCATACTTTGTCCAAGATTTGATGGCCCAAACCGGCGTAGCAATTCGGCCTCAGAAATTCCAGCGTTAAACGCTGGAACTGGCATAAAACTTGGAGTTAAACGCCCAAACTGGCATGAAAGCTGGCGTTTAACTCCAGAAAAGGTCTCTACACGAAAATGATTCATTGCTCAGCCCAAGCACACACCAAGTGGGCCCGGAAGTGGATTTTTCTGTCATTTACTCATTTCTATAATACCTTAGGTTACTAGTTTACTATTAATAGGATCTTTTGACATTGTATCAGTACCTCATGACACTTTACACGTTTCTTTGTGTACCTTCCACAGTATGAGTCTCTAAACCCCATGGTTGGGGTGAGGAGCTCTGCTGTGTCTTGATGGATTAATGCAATTACTACTGTTTCTCATTCAATCATGCTTGCTTCCATTCTAAGATAATACTTGTTCTTAATCTGGATGAATGTGATGATCCGTGACAATCATCATCATTCTCAACTATGAACGTGTGCCTGACAACCACCTCCGTTCTACCTTAGATTGAGTAGTTATCTCTTGGATTCTTTAATCGGAATCTTCGTGGTATAAGCTAGAACTGATGGCGGCATTCAAGAGAATCCGGAAGGTCTAAACCTTGTCTGTGGTATTCTGAGTAGGATTCAATGACTGAATGACTGTGACGTGCTTCAAACTCCTAGCAGGTGGGGCGTTAGTGACAGACGCAAAAGAATCAATGGATTCTATTCCGGCCTGACCGAGAACCGACAGATGATTAGCCATGCTGTGACAGAGCATAGGAACATTTTTACTGAGAGGATGGGAGGTAGCCACTGACAACGGTGAAACCCTACATACAGCTTGCCATGGAAGGAGCCTTGCGTGCTTGAAGAAGGAGACAGTAGGAAAGCAGAGATTCAGAAGATGGAGCATCTCCAAACCTCAACCTATTCTCCATTACTGCAATACAAGTAACCATTTCATGTTCTTTTGCTTTTTACAATCAATCCTGATAATTTCTGATATCCTGACTAAGATTTACAAGATAACCATAGCTTGCTTCAAGCCGACAATCTCCGTGGGATCGACCCTTGCTCACGCAAGGTATTACTTGGACGACCCAGTGCACTTGCTGGTTAGTTGTGCGGGATTGCAAAAAGTGTGATTGCAATTTTGTGCACCAAGTTTTTGGCGCCGTTGCCGGGGATTGTTCGAGTTTGGACAACTGACGGCTTATCTTGTTGCTTAGATTAGGACTGTTTTGTTTTTATTGGTTTAGAGTCTTTTAGTTGAGTCTAGTTTCATATTTTAAGTTTGGTGTCAATTGCATGCTTTTACTTTTCTTTTAAATTTTCGTTTTTGCATGTTCTTAGTCCCTTTTTGATCCGCAAAAATTCTAAGTTTGGTGTCCTCTTTGTGTTTTTCTCTTAAAATTTTCGAAAATTAGTGTTTGATTTTCTAAAAATTTTAAGTTTGGTGTCTTTTTGTGTTTTTCTCTTTCCTCTTTTCAAAAATCAAATCTTTTTCATAAAAATTTTTTCAATCATATCTTTTTAGTTGCTATTTTCAAAATCCTTTTAATTACTTAATTGATTCAGTTCTCAATTTGCTTTGATCTTATTTTCTTTTTGATTTTCGAATTTTTATTTTAATTTTCTTTTGTTTTATTTTATTTTTTTCGTTTAACTCAAAAAAAAAAAACAAAATTTATCTGTTTGCAATCATTATCATTTCCCTTTTGTCCATTATGGACATAAGTGGGATTGATCAGTCCAAAAGGACTCTGGGGTCATATGCTAACCCCATTACAGCTGCATATGGGAGTAGCATCTGTACACCTCCCATCAAAGCAAGCAGCTTTGAGCTAAATCCTCAACTCATTATCATAGTGCAGCAAAATTGCCAGTATTCCGGTCTTCCACAGGAAGAACCTACTGAGTTTCTGGCACAGTTTTTACAAATTGCTAACACAGTGCATGATAAAGAGGTGGATCAGGATGTCTACAGATTATTACTATTTCCATTTGCTGTAAAAGATCAAGCTAAAAGGTGGTTGAATAACCAACCTACAGCAAGCATAAAGACATGGAAACAGTTATCAGACAAATTCCTGAATCATTTTTACCCTCCAAAGAGGATGACACAGCTAAGGCTGGACATCCAAGGCTTTAAACAAGAGGATAATGAATCCCTTTACAATGCCTGGGAGAGGTATAGAGGTATGCTAAGAAAATGCCCCTCTGAAATGTTTTCAGAGTGGGTACAGTTAGATATCTTCTACTATGGGCTTACAGAAAAAGCTCAGATGTCTTTAGACCACTCAGCTGGTGGATCTATACACATGAGGAAGACAATTGAAGAAGCTCAAGAGCTTATAGACACTGTTGCTAGAAACCAATATTTGTATTCTAGCAATGAGTCCTCTCCAGAAGAGGAAGTCATGACAGTAGTCACTGACTCTAATCCTCAAGAACAGATAATTGAGCTTAATCAACAATTACTCCTGATGACAGAACAGTTAGCAGAATTTAAAGAGATGCTCTATGAAACTAAAGTTGCTAACAAGAGCATAGAACTACAGTTGAATCAGGCAAAACAGCAAATATCTAAACAGATAACAGAGGAGTGTCAAGCAGTTCAATTGAGGAGTGGGAAGACCTAGAATAACACTGCTCAAAAGAGTAAAATGCCAAACAAGGAACAATTGACAGAGGACAAACAAACTACTGTTTAAAATCCCTCTGAGGACAGTAAGAGCCCAGAGAGGAATGTCATTGGCGTTCAAACGCCAGAAAGGGAAGGAAAGCTGGCGTTAAACGCCCATTCCTTGCCCAGTTCTGGAGTTCAAACGCCAGAAAAGGGGGAAAAGTTGGCGTTAAACGCCCAATTTCCACCCAATCCTGGCGTTCAAACGCCAAGGGAAGATCAGACACCTGAGAGTGCTGACAGTAATCCCTCTAAAAAGGCTTCTTCAACCACTTCTGTAAGGAATAAACCTGCAGCATCTAAGGTTGAAGAATATCAAGCCAAGATGCCTTATCCTCAGAAACTCCGCAAAGCGGAACAGGATAAGCAATTTGCCCGCTTTGCAGACTATTTAAGGACTCTTGAAATAAAGATTCCGTTTGCAGAGGCACTTGAGCAAATACCTTCTCATGCTAAGTTCATGAAGGAAATCTTAAGTCATAAGAAGGATTGGAGAGAAACTGAAAAAGTGTTTCTCACTGAAGAATACAGTGCAGTCATTCTAAAAAGCTTACCAGAAAAGTTTCAAGATCCTGGAAGCTTTCTGATACCATGCACATTAGAAGACACTTGCACCAAGACAGCCCTATGTGATCTTGGAGCAAGCATCAATTTAATACCTGCATCCACTATCAGAAAGCTTGGGTTGACTGGAGAAGTCAAACCAACCAGGATATGCCTCCAACTTGCTGATGGGTCCATTAAGCATCCATCAGGCATAATAGAGGATATGATTGTCAAGGTTGGGCCATTTGCCTTTCCAACTGACTTTGTGGTGCTGGAAATGGAGGAGCACAAGAGTGCAACTCTCATTCTAGGAAGACCTTTCCTAGCAACTGGACGAACTCTCATTGATGTACAAAAGGGGGAAGTAACCTTGAGAGTCAATGAGGATGAGTTCAAATTGAATGCTGTAAAAGCTATGCAGCATCCAGACACACCAAATGACTGCATGGGCGCTGACATTATTGACTCTCTGGTAGAAGAGATCAATATGGCTGAAAGCCTAGAATCAGAGCTTGAGGACATCTTCAAAGATGCTCAAACTGATCAGGAAGAACCAGAGGAAGCAAAGGAATTTTCGAAAATTCCTCAGGAGGAGGATAAACCTCCCAAACCTGAACTCAAACCACTACCATCATCCCTGAAATACGCATTTTTGGGAGAGGGTGACGCTTTTCCAGTGATTATAAGCTCTGCTTTAAATCCACAGGAAGAGGAAGCACTGATTAAAGTGCTAAGGACACACAAGACAGCTCTTGGGTGGTCCATAAGTGATCTCAAGGGTATTAGCCCAACTAGATGCATGCACAAGATCCTGTTGGAGGATAATGCCAAACCAGTGGTCCAACCACAGAGGAGGCTAAATCCTGCCATGAAGGAAGTAGTGCAGAAAGAGGTCACTAAATTACTAGAGGCTGGGATTATTTATCCTATTTCTGATAGCCCCTGGGTGAGCCCTGTCCAAGTTGTTCCCAAAAAGGGAGGCATGACAGTGGTTCATAATGAAAAAAATGAACTGGTTCCTACAAGGACAGTCACAGGGTGGCGCATGTGTATTGATTACAGAAGGCTCAACACAGCCACCAGAAAGGATCATTTTCCTTTACCATTCATAGACCAAATGCTAGAAAGACTAGCTGGCCATGATTATTACTGCTTTTTGGATGGCTATTCAGGCTACAACCAAATTGTAGTAGATCCTCAGGACCAAGAGAAAACAGCATTCACTTGCCCATCTGGCGTGTTTGCCTACAAGAGGATGCCTTTTGGTCTGTGCAATGCACCTGCAACCTTTCAGAGGTGCATACTCTCTATCTTCTCAGATATGGTAGAGAAATTTCTGGAAGTCTTCATGGATGACTTCTCAGTATATGGAGACTCATTTAGCTCCTGTCTTAATCACCTAGCACTTGTCTTGAAAAGGTGCCAAGAGACTAACCTGGTTTTAAACTGGGAGAAATGTCACTTTATGGTGACTGAAGGAATTGTCCTTGGGCACAAAATTTCAAGCAAAGGAATAGAGGTGGATAAGGCAAAGGTAGAGGTAATTGAAAAATTACCACCACCTGCCAATGTTAAGGCAATCAGAAGCTTTCTGGGGCATGCAGGATTCTACAGAAGGTTTATAAAGGATTTTTCGAAAATTGCAAAATCTTTAAGTAACCTGCTAGCTGCTGACACACCATTTGTGTTTGACACACAGTGTCTGCAGGCATTTGAGACCCTGAAAGCTAAGCTGGTCACAGCACCAGTCATCTCTGCACCAGATTGGGCATTACCATTTGAATTAATGTGTGATGCCAGTGATCATGCCATTGGTGCAGTGTTGGGACAGAGGCATAACAAACTTCTGCATGTCATTTATTATGCTAGCCGTGTTCTAAATGATGCACAGAAGAACTACACAACCACAGAAAAAGAATTACTTGCAGTGGTCTATGCCATTGACAAGTTTAGATCCTACCTAGTGGGATCAAAGGTGATTGTGTACACTGACCATGCTGCTCTTAAATACTTACTCACAAAGCAGGATTCAAAACCCAGGCTTATAAGATGGGTGTTGCTGCTGCAAGAGTTTGATATAGAAATAAGAGACAGAAAAGGGACAGAGAACCAAGTAGCTGATCATCTGTCCCGGATAGAACCAGTAGCTGGGGCGTCCCTCCCTTCTACTGAGATCTCTGAGACTTTCCCAGATGAGCAACTCTTTGCCATTCAGGAAGCCCCATGGTTTGCAGATATTGCAAATTTTAAAGCTGTGAGGTTCATACCCAAGGAGTACAGTAGTGTGCAAAGAAAGAAATTAATTTCAGATGCCAAGTACTACCTCTGGGATGAACCATATCTCTTTAAGAGATGTGCTGACGGAGTGATCCGCAGATGTGTACCCAGAGAAGAAGCACAAATGATCCTATGGCACTGCCATGGATCACAGTATGGAGGACATTTTGGAAGTGAGCGAACAGCCACTAAAGTCCTCCAATGTGGCTTCTACTGGCCTACTCTCTATAAAGATTCCCGAGAGTTTGTGCGTAACTGTGACAGTTGCCAAAGAGCTGGTAACCTGCCTCATGGATATGCCATGCCTCAACAAGGGATATTAGAGATAGAATTGTTTGATGTATGGGGAATTGATTTCATGGGGCCACTCCCACCATCATACTCAAACACTTACATTCTGGTGGCAGTGGACTATGTATCTAAGTGGGTGGAAGCAATTGCTACACCCACTAATGATACCAAGACTGTACTGAAATTCCTCCAGAAAAACATTTTCAGCAGGTTTGGCGTCCCCAGAGTGCTAATCAGTGATGGGGGCACTCATTTCTGCAATAAACAGCTATACTCTGCTATGGTTAGATATGGAATCAGCCATAAAGTGGCAACTCCGTATCATCCACAGACAAATGGGCAAGCTGAAGTCTCCAACAGAGAGCTAAAAAGAATCCTAGAACGAACTGTGATAGCCCGGAGAAAGGATTGGGCAAAGAGCTTGGATGATGCTCTGTGGGCATACAGAACAGCATTCAAGACTCCTATAGGAACCTCTCCATACCAATTGGTGTATGGGAAGGCCTGTCATCTGCCCGTGGAACTGGAACATAAAGCCTATTGGGCAACCAGGTTCCTAAACATGGATGCACAGTTAGCTGGTGAAAAGAGATTACTCCAGCTAAATGAGCTAGAGGAGTTTAGACTCAATGCCTTTGAAAATGCAAAAATTTATAAGGAAAAGGCAAAGAAATGGCATGACAAGAAGTTGTCAACCAGAGTCTTTGAGCCAGGACAAAAAGTTCTGCTCTTCAACTCTAGGCTGAGACTGTTTCCAGGAAAACTCAAATCCCGGTGGAGGGGTCTGTATGTGATAACAGGAGTGTCACCATATGGATATGTTGAGCTTCAGGATACTGGTTCTGACAAAAAGTTCATTGTAAATGGACAGAGAATCAAGCACTATCTTGAAGGAAATTTTGAGCAGGAATGCTCAAAACTGAGACTTGAGTGATTCTCAGTGAAAGTCCAGCTAAAGACAGTAAAGAAGCGCTTGCTGGGAGGCAACCCAGTCATTAGGAGGTTGTATGAATTGTTCTTACAGAGGCAAGTATCAAAAACGAAGGAATTCACAGAGTTACAGAAGGATTCAGCTCAAAAAGCAGAGAAAATGAGCTTACTGGCGAAAAAACGCCAGTAAAGGGCATTTTGGGCGTTAAACGCCAGAATGGGTACCATTCTGGGCGTTTAACGCCAGTAATGGTACCATTTTGGGCGTTAAACGCCAGAATGGGCACCATTCTGGGTGTTTAACGCCAGGTGTGCAGCATCCTGGGCGTTTTGGAAAAACGCCCAGTAATAAAGGATTTCTGGCGTTTAACACCAGCCAGGGCACCTGGCTGGGCGTTAAACGCCCAAAAAGGGCACCAAGTGGGCGTTAAACGCCAGAATGGGTGCCATTCTGGGCGTTTAACGCCAGAAAGGTGGGGGGACCACAGTTTTGTTTTCAAATCAGATTTTTTCAAACTTTCCTCTTTTCACCCATATTTCTCTACAAAAATACATTTCAATCTCTCATCATTCACTTTCAAATTTTCAAATATCTAAAATCACTCTTCAAATCTTTCAAATCATTCCCAAATTTTGTTCAAAAAAAAATCACCCTTTTCTCAATTTCACTCCATATCTTCTCAAATCTCCTTTCAATTTTTCGAAAAACTCCCCTCCCCACCTTATAAATACACGTTTGGTTCCCTCTCTTGATGCAAGTGCATATTTGCTATATTAGTTAGTTAGTTTAGTTGGTTTTAGCTTACTTTCACTCATTTTCTCTAAATAAACAAGTCCTTTTATGAGTTTTGTCTCCATGCATGAGAATACCAAGGAACATGTGATTCTAGCCAAATTCATGCAAATGATTTAAGGAATGCATATATGAATGAGTATGAGTGAATCTCATGAAATTTATTGCATGAATTGGTAAGACTTTGAAGCTACTTCCCTTGTTGATGATAGGTAATGAAACAAGGAAGCATGGAAGCAAGAATGATGCAAGCTGGGCAAGAAGAAGTTGGCGTTGCCAACTTGGAGATAGTGGGCGTTGTTCATGACAACGCCAGGCAGCCTTGCAAGAAGAAGTTGGCGTTGCCAACTTGGAGATAGTGGGCGTTGTTCATGGCAACGCCAGGCAGCCCTGGAGAAGCAAAGTTGGCGTTGCCAACTTGAAGAATAGGCTGCGTTGTTAAAGGTAACGCCAGGCAGCCTTGGAAGAGAAGTTGGCGTTGCCAACTTGGAGAAAGGAGTGAGTTATTATGGACAACGCACACAAGCAAGGAACTTGGGCCATGAAGGAGCTTCGAGGGCGTTGCCAACGCCAGGAACCATAGGCGTGTTCCTAGGCAACGCCACACAAACAAGGAACTTTGCCCAGCCAGGAAGCTCGAGCACGTTGCCAACGTGCTACTTCACTGGCGTTATTCAAGGCAACGCCAAGCACATGAATGAAGCTTTGAAGAGGAGCTCGAGGGCGTTGCCAACGCCAAGAACCATAGGCGTTATTCAAGGCAACGCCAAGCAACTTTGGCACCATAGGAAACAACCTCGAGCACGTTGCCAACGCCACTATCATTGGCGTGTTCCTTGGCAACGCCAGAAATGGTTGCTTGGCTAGGCACCAAGTCTTGGGTGCCAGCCAAGTTGCCAACGCCAGGATGTGCTGCCAGCCAAGTTGCCAACGCCAGGATGTGCTGCCAGCCAAGTTGCCAACGCCAGAATGTGCTGCCAGCCAAGTTGCCAACGCCAGGATGTGCTGCCAGCCAAGTCTTGGTGCCAATCAAGTTGCCAACGCCAAGTCTTGGTGCCAACCACGTTGCCAACGTCAGGAAGCCTTGCCAACCACGTTGCCAACGCCAGGAAGCCTTGCCAGCCACGTTGCCAACGTGGGAAGCAATGTTTAGAGCCTTGAAGAAGGCTCGAGCACGTTGCCAACGCCAGCTTCTATGGGCGTGTTCAATGGCAACGTGGGAAGCAATGTCTTGAGCTAGGAAAGAGCATCGAGCACGTTGCTAACTTGGAATATAAGGGCGTTATCCACAACAACTCCAACAAGGCAGCCTGACCATGTCCTCTTCAATGGAAGATATCTTGAGCTACAGAGATCAAAATCGAGTGCTTCCAGTTGCGTTGGAAAGCTAACATTCAGAGCTTTCCAACCATATATAATAGTCTATGGTGGAGCACAAAATTGAAGCCAAACCAGAGTCATCTTTAGGCCCTAAAAACAAGAACATGAAGTTGAAATTCAAGAAGGCTAGAGATGAGCCCTGGAGGGGGGCACGAGCACATTGCCAACGTGCTAGCAAGGGGGCGTGTTTTGCAACAACGCCAGCCCGAAGTCCCTGCCTTGGGAGGTTAGGCACGGGCACGTTGCCAACTTGGGAGTGAAGGTGCGTTTTTGGCAACAACTTGGCAGCTTAACCTTACCTTCTTTGAGGAAGCATAACTTGAGCTAGGAAAGTCCAATTGAGGTGATTCCAGTGGCATTGGAAAATAGACATCAAGAGCTTTCCAACGATGTATAATAGTCCATATTGAAGCAGAAGGTTGACACTCAAATTCTGGGCTACATTTAGCATGAAAGTAGAGCCAAGAAGAGGAAAAGCAAGTTGTTAGCAACAACTTGGGCTAGCAACGCCCAAGTCTCAAACTTCACTTCCAGGAAATTGTGATGCACGTTGCCAACGTGCATTAAGGCCAGCGTTATTGACAAAAACGCCAAGCCAATGGGCCAAAAGCATGATGAATGAACTCTTCCTTTCCAAGTCTAGCAACACTTCTTCCAATTGAGCCAAGAATTCAACAAAGAGGAAAGCCCATATTTCCAACCCAATTCAAGATCTTTGAAAGAGTTTTGGGACTAGTATAAATAGATTTTGAGTTTGTACTTTGAGGGGACTTTTGACACTTAGACTTTTTAGACTCTTAGCACTTTTATTTTGGAGAACTCTTTAGTACTTCCGGGAGGATACCCGGAGAGCATTTTTTGGTTCTTCTTGGAACTTTTCTTCTTCATTTTCTTAAGCTTTAAGCATTTCCTTATTCTTCTTCATCTTTCTTTGCATTTTAGTTAAATTTTGGTTTATGGCAATTGTTGTTGAAATTGGAGCAATGACTCACTAAACCCCACTTTCATTAGGGGGAAGAGCTCTGCTTGTTGGAATGCATTGGTGAACTCATCTTTTCCTCCTCAATTCTAGTGGTTGATCTAAAGAGGGAACTCTTGTTCTTCAAAGATTCAACCACCATCGAGAGAGGGGTTAATCTATATGAATTATGTGGTGAATTTGAGGAATGAGCCACATAATTCAGTTTAGAGTTCATCCTTTCATGATTTCTTTAATCAACACACCTTGGTTAGTATGTGAGATGTAACTCTCCTTGGTTGAGATTATGGGAGTTGTGTGGCTGGATTAGATTTGAGCTTCATCTCTTCTCATGAACAATTAGATCACGAGAGTGGCAATTGGTTATGTTGAGAGAAATTGAATCACCAAGAGATTGGGATTCAATTACCCACTTGCCATGGATCTAAACCCATGAGTGAGAAGGATTTGACTAACATCAATTCATGAAAACTTGCATCTCTGATCCCTAATGATCTTCTCCATCATAAATTCTTATTTCTTTTGCTTCTAGTTATTTGACTACCCATAACCCAAGTCCCTTTTACGTTCTGTCAATTTATTATTCTTGTCATCTACATTTTGTTCCTTTAATTCTTGCTATTTACTCTTATGTTCTTTAAGTTTCTGCACCCTTTAATTCCTTGCCATTTATCTTTGATGTCATTTAAGTTTCTTGCAATTTAAGTTTCAGTTATTTACTTTCATTTTATTTCTACATTCCCGTTCTTAAACTCCTTGCCATTTAAATTCTTGCAATTATGCTCAAAAGTCACATTGCTCATAAAATCAAAACTATGTTCGCTTGACTAAATCTACCATTTAACTAAAGTTGCTTAATCTACCAATCCTCGTGGGATCGATCTCACTCCTAGTGAGTCTTATTACTTGATGCGACCCGGTATACTTGCCGGTTATACGTGAAACTTAATTTTTACGTATCAAGTTTTTGGCGCCGTTGCCGGGGATTGGAAAAGATTGACAATGATTAAGTGAAAGGTGGTTTAGATTAAGCATTTTTTTTAGTATTTTTGTTAAGCCCACTAACTGTTTGATACTTTGTTTCACTAACTCTAATTCCACTCTAGCTCTAGAGTGTCTCACTTGTGATTTTGGTTCTATTTGTGTATGTCAGGAGCTAGTAGACGTAATATTGAGGACGAGAGAACCCTCCGAAGGATAAGGAGAGCAGAAAGAGGAAATGGAATAGTTGGTGAAGAAGACTCAGAGGGAGAAGATCAAGTCATGGAGGATGAGATGAACAATCCCCCTGGAGGGGTCAACAACAATGATGGACCACCTAGAAGGGTGCTATCTTCTTATACCATCCCTGATCCAAGACATTGTGGGAGCAGTATTGCCACTCCTCCAGTTCAGGCCAATAACTTTGAGTTAAAACCCCAACTCATCACTTTGGTACAAAACAACTGCTCCTATGGAGGGGGACCTCTTGAAGACCCAAATCAACATTTGTCTGTTTTTCTGAGGATATGCAACACAGTGAAGACAAATGGAGTGCATCCAGATGTCTACAAATTGTTGCTATTCCCATTCTCTTTGAGGGACAAGGCCACTCAATGGCTAGAGTCATTCCCCAAGGAAAGCCTCGACAATTGGAATGACTTGATGGGCAGATTTCTAGCAAAGTTCTACCCACCTCAAAGAATCATCAAGTTGAAGACAGAGGTTCAAACTTTCAGGCAAATGGAAGGGGAGTCATTGTATGAAGCCTGGGAAAGATATAAGGCACTAATGAGAAGATGTCCACCTGATATGTTTAGTGATTGGGTCAAACTCCAAAACTTCTATGAAGGCTTAAGCTTAGAAGCAAGGAAGGGACTAGACTACTCATCAGGGGGATCACTCAACATGATAAAAACTGCTGAGGAGGCTCAAGACCTCATTGAGATTGTGGCAAACAATCAGTATTATTACTCATCAGAGAGGCAACATAATCCGACCCCAAAGAAAGGTGTAATGGAGCTTGAAGGTGTTGATACTATCTTTGCACAAAACAAGTTAATGCACCAACAAATCCAACAACAAATGGAGATGATAACAAAGAGAATGGATGGTTTGCAACTTGCAGCAGTGAACACAACAAATCAATCATCACTTGAATGGGGCCAAGGTGAAGGGACCATTGTTGAACAACCACAAGAATAAGTTCAATACATGCAGAATACTTCAAATTCTCAGGATGAATTTCATGGTGATACATACAACTCATCTTGGAGAAATCATCCCAATCTAAAGTGGGGTGAAAACCATTGGCAAAAGAACAACAACCACAATCACTCCCGCAACACAAATAACCAAAATTACCATGCCAACAACACTAACCAATATAGAAAAACACAAAACACATATCAACACCCTCATAATAACTCACAAACTCACCAAAGCAACTTCTCTGCACCATCATCCAACTCACAAAATTTCCACACTAATCCACCCAACAACTTCCAACAATAATCAACCCCCATCATACCCCCAATTGACCATCATGAAACTAGAATCTCAAGTCTTGAAGCAACCTTGCAAGCACTTGCTCAAACCACTCAAGCCTTAGCTAAGGGACACAAGGAACATGAGGTCATCATGAAGAATATTGAGAGACAAGTGGGACAATTAGCCAAACAAGCCGAGCGACCAACCAATGTTCTCCCAAGTGACACAATACCCAACCCAAGAGAAGAATGTAAGGCTCTGTAGTTAAGGAGTGGCAAGGTAGTTGGTGAAAGTTCGAATAAAGAAGCAACAAAACCCAAAGAGGAGATACAAGTGGAAAGGCAGGATGAGGAAAAGGATGCAACATCTAACAAAGGCAAAGAGGTTGTCAAGCCACAAGGCAAACCACCCACTCAAGGAAGTAACCATGCTAGCAAGGAGAGTGTGAATCCACAACAAGAAAACAAAAATGAAGGAGTAAAAGCCTATGTACCCAAGCTTCCATACCCAACTAGGATACATAAAGGAGCAAAGGACCAACAATTCCCAAGGTTCTTAGAAATCTTCAAGAAACTTGAAATCAACATCCCATTGGCAGAAGCTCTGGAACAGATGCCACTATATGCAAAGTTTCTTAAGGAATTGATCACCAAGAAGAGAAGTTGGCAAGAAAAAGAAACGGTGGTTCTCAATCAAGAGTGCAGTGCCATCATTCAAAAAGGGCTACCTCCAAAACTCAAAGATCCTGGCAGCTTCCTCATACCCTGCACAATTGGGAGCATGGCCGTTGACAAATCACTTTGTGATCTGGGAGCAAGCATTAACCTAATGCCCCTTACCATGATGAAGAAAATGATGATTGAAGAGCTTAAACCCACAAGGATGTCACTCCAACTTGCTGACAGATCCATCAAAATACCAAATGGAGTAGTTGAGAACCTCTTGGTGAAGGTGGGAAACTTCATATTCCCAGCTGATTTTGTGGTCCTAGACATGGATGAAGAGGGAAACAATTCAGTCATTCTTGGTAGACCCTTTTTGGCTACAGCTAGAACAATCATTGATGTGGAAAAGGGAGAGATGATTTTCAGAGTGCATGATGAGCAAATGACCATAAATGTCTTCAAAGCAATGCAACACCCTGTTGAGAAAGAAAGTTGCATGAGGATTGATGTAATGGATTCGTTGGTTGAAGAGGTACTTGACACAAACCATCAAGTGAAACAGGAGGAAGTCCATGACATCAAGGGACAAGAAGGGAACAAATTGGAAGCATCAAAGGAACCAAGTGAAGCTACGAAAGAAGAGGCACCACAACAAGAGTTGAAACCACTACCCCCTCATCTTAAATATGCATTCCTTGGTGAGAAGGACAGCTTCCCAGTGATCATCAATTCCACACTGAATGCAGAGGAAGAAGAAAAGCTCCTTGTGGTTTTGAAAGCTCACAAAGAGGCGTTGGGATGGACCATTGATGACTTGAAAGGCATAAGCCCTGCCGTATGCATGCACAAGATACTTTTAGAGGAGAATTCCAAACCAGTGGTACAACCCCAAAGAAGATTGAATCCCACAATGAAGGAGGTTGTTCAAAAGGAAGTCCTGAAGTTGTGTAAGGCTGGGATCATCTACCCTATATCTGACAGCCCATGGGTCAGTCCAGTGCAAGTAGTGCCTAAGAAAGGGGGGATGACTGTCATTGTTAATGAGAAGAATGAGCTTATTCCAACACGAACAGTGACAGGGTGGAGGATGTGCATAGACTATAGGAGGCTGAATGATGCCACACGAAAAGATCATTTTCCTCTCCCTTTCATTGACCAGATGCTTGAAAGGTTGGCTGGCCATGCCTATTACTGTTTTCTTGATGGATATTCTGGGTATAACCAGATTGTGGTTGACCCCATGGATCAAGAGAAGACTTCCTTTACTTGTCCCTTTGGAGTCTTTGCATACAGGAGAATGCCATTTGGACTGTGTAATGCCCCAGCTACCTTTCAAAGGTGCATGCTATCAATCTTCTCAGACATGGTAGAAAAATTTATTGAAGTCTTTATGGATGATTTCTCTGTTTTTGGTGATTCTTTCAATACTTGCTTGCATCATCTTACCCTAGTCTTGAAAAGGTGCCAAGAAACCAATTTAGTTTTGAATTGGGAGAAGTGCCATTTTATGGTACCCGAAGGCATTGTTCTTGGTCACAAAATTTCAAAAAAGGGTATAGAAGTTGACAAGGCAAAAGTAGAAATTATAGAAAAACTTCCTTTGCCAACTAGTGTGAAAGCCGTTAGAAGTTTCTTAGGACATGCTGGATTTTATAGGAGATTCATCAAAGATTTTTCCAAAATAGCAAAGCCACTAAGCAATTTGCTGGTGGTAGACAATCCTTTTATCTTTGATGATGAATGCGAACATGCTTTTGAAACTCTAAAGGCTAAGCTCACCACAGCACCAATCATCACACCCCCAAGTTGGGGACTACCTTTTGAACTCATGTGTGATGCTAGTAACCTTGCAATTGGTGCTGTGTTGGGGCAGAGGAAGGAAAAGAAGCTTCATGTTATCTACTATGCAAGTAAGGTATTGAATGAAGCTCAAAGAAACTACACCACAACAGAGAAAGAGCTACTAGCTGTGGTATATGCTTTTGATAAGTTTAGACAATATTTGATTGGATCTAAAGTCTTAGTGTATACTGACCATGCTGCTCTTAAGTATCTTATGTCAAAACAGGATGCCAAACCAAGGCTAATCAGATGGGTACTACTCCTACAAGAGTTTGACATTGAGATAAAAGATAGAAAGGGCAATGAAAATCAAGTTGCTGATCACTTATCAAGGGTACCACAAGATGCATGCCAAGACAACCTTCCATCAATAAATGAAGAATTTCCAGATGAGCACCTCTTGCAAATTCAACATGTCCCTTGGTTTGCAGACATGGCCAACTACAAGGCGGGAAGAATCATTCCACAAGAGTACACAAAACAACAAGTCAAGAAGCTGCTGCATGAGGCTAAGTTCTTCTTCTGGGATGAGCCATTCTTGTTCAAAAGATGCCCAGATGGAATGATAAGAAGATGTGTGTCAGAAGGTGAGATGAAGGACATACTTTGGCATTGTCACAACTCTAGTTATGGTGGTCATTTTGGAGCTGAAAGAACAGCTGCAAAGGTCCTTCAAAGTGGTTTCTACTGGCCTTCAATCTTCAAGGATGCTAGGGAGTTTGTAAGCCAATGCAATGAATGTCAAAGAACAGGGGGTTTGTCATAGAAAAATGAGATGCCTCAGAAGTTCATTTTAGAAGTGGAACTCTTTGATCTGTGGGGAATAGATTTCATGGGACCCTTCCCTCCATCTTACACATTCAAATACATTTTGGTAGCAGTAGAGTATGTCTCCAAATGGGTAGAAGCAATAGCCACCACCACATGTGATACCAACGTGGTCTTGCAATTCCTCAAGAAGAACATTTTCACTAGATTTGGAGTGCCCAAAGGACTCATAAGTGATGGGGGAAGCCACTTCTGCAACAAGCAACTAAACTCTCTACTCCACAAATATGGTGTTACTCATAAAGTGGCCACACCATATCACCCACAAACCAATGGGCAAGCTGAACTGGCCAACAGAGAGCTAAAAAGGATCTTGGAGAAAACTGTGGGAACAACAAGAAAGGATTGGGTTAGGAAGCTGGATGATGCACTTTGGGCATATAGGACAGCCTTCAAGACACCCATAGGAAAATCTCCATTTCAGCTGGTGTATGGAAAGGCATGCCACCTCCCTGTGGAGCTTGAACATAAGGCCTTTTGGGCCACCAAACTTCTGAATTTAGATGCTCAAGCAGCAGGAGAGAAAAGGTTGCTCCAACTCAATGAACTTGAGGAGTTCAGATTGGAGGCATATGAAAATGCCAAAATATACAAAGAGAGAGCAAAGAGATGGCATGATAAGAGGATCTCTCAAAGAACATTCGAACCAGGCCAAAGGGTGTTGTTATTCAATTCAAGATTGAAGATCTTTCCTGGGAAGCTGAGGTCTAGATGGACTGGTCCATACACCATCACCAAAGTATCACCTCATGGCTATGTTGAATTACTTGATGAAGCCTCAAAACAAACCTTCACAGCTAATGGACATAGGGTGAAGCACTATTTTGGTGGCCCCTGGAGCAAGGAAGAGAGTGTGCAACTCTTAACATGAGCAAAGAAGCTGCAGTGTCAAGCTAAGGACAATAAACAAGCGCTTCATGGGAGGCAACCCATGCACAGGGAGTCTTTTATTTTCATACTTTAGTAACCAATAATGATTAAGTAGACTAGTACATGGTGTATGCAAGGCACTAAGTTTGGTGTGGCCAATCTTGAAGTAATGGCAAAAGTATGTTCTACAACACTTAGCCACAAACTAAGTTTGGTGTCCATACATACACGAAAATGCTAGACTATGAAAGTACAGTCATCATTTTAGTTATATATATAAAAAAAAAACGTGAAATAGCATATAATGTAGGTAAAATACTAAGTTTGATGTGGCTATCTTTGGAATTAATTCCATAGAACACTTAGTCACAAACTAAGTTTGGTGTCTTTACTTACATTAATAATGCTAGAAAAAATTAGATTAGGGAATCAATTCATAAATTTTAATTTTTGCTTAGTCAATTTTGCATAGGAATATCATCATGAGTTGTTAGCTAGTAATGTCACTTTAAGAATCTCAAGATTTTGGAATTTTGTTGCAGGAAAGAAAGAAAGAAGTGATGGGGAATCTTGAAGAATGAGGTCACGGATACACAAGGAAGGGAAGTCACATGAGTTTTGAACTTTGTGCATGGGGAAAAACAACTCAACATGCATTGGGCACAAGGAAGCATGCTCCCCATGCTATGACCGAGCATCTCACCACGGAAACCACTAGAGCCATGCATCCCCACCAAATTTCACTTTAAATACTTCAACCATTTTCATCAAACCTCACTTTTCCTCACTCATCCTTCTACCCCCCATAACCTTATTTCATCACCCGAAGTCACACTACACCCCTAACTCATTCCATGTTTCCTATATTCTTGCCTTAGGCCTAATCTTTACCCAACAAAACTCATGAAGCACTACATCCCCTCACATAACCGAAACACTCTACCTCCCCTTACCATCATTTTCTAGCTTGCCTAAGTCACGTTGTTGTCATATATCTCTCCCATTCACAACCTTTTTCCTTGTGCTTGAGGACAAGCATTCATCTAAGTTTGGTGTGGAAGATTCAACCCTTGCAAGTGAATTTCAATGGCCTCATCATCAAGGGATAGGAGAGGAGATGAAGGACAAGACACCTTTGATCAAAGAAGATTCAAATCCAAACACAACGAGCGTATCTTCAGCTGGATGTCAAGCAAAGATGTTGTTCCAGAGTTACCATTCAAGCTAAGAAAAGATGAATACCCTGAAATACAAAAAATAATCAGAAAAAGGGGATGGGAGCTTCTCTGTGACCAACCTCAAGAAGTGAGCATGCTTCTCATCCATGAGTTCTACACTAATGTGATAAGAGAATATGATGATGAAGAACCATACATGAGTTATGTAAGAGGTGTGACTGTTGATTTTAGCCCGGACACCATCAACAGGGTGCTAAAGGTCAAGGCAAAACAGTTCAAACGAGCTAGCTATGAAGAAAGGGTTGAAAATGACCCAAGATATGTGAATGTGGTGAGTGACTTATGCAGAATAGGCACGGATTGGGTGTTGGATTCACATGGACAACCACTCAAACTTCGGAGAGGTGATCTCATACCTCAAGCAAAAGGATGGCATGACATAGTGAGGAGGTCATTGATATCCACTTCAAATAATTCTGAGGTAACCGTGAATAGAGCAATAATGATCCATTGTATAATGAAAGGAGGGGAAATCAATGTTGGAGACATTATAGCCAAGAACATCATTGACATAGCTCAAAAAGTCAAACAGGACAGCTGGCTAGGATATCCCAGTACTATTCTGCGCCTATGTGAAGAAGCTGGAGTGCCTCTGGAAGAATTTGGGGAAACTGATGTGGTCTCTGTTGGAAAACCTCTTACCCGAGAAAGGTTGGAATTCATCACCACAACCCAATTGGAAAGGCAACCTTTAGCAAGAAGGAAGAAAAGGAAAGAAGCAAGACAAGAGGAGGAGCCTCAAGAAATGGAAGAACCTCATACCTTGAACATGAATCAACTCCAAGCCGCTTTAGAAGGAATTTCTGGGCAATATTCACAAATTCAAAGAAGCCAAGAGGAACAAGCTCAGCAATAAAGGGACCTTTGGCAGTTGATGGACCAACAAAGAGGGGTTCAAGTTCAATGGATGAACCAACAAAATGAATACCAAGCACACATGATGGAACTACAACAAGAACAATATGCCAAGATGCATGAAGCCATCAACAATTCAACTGTTGAATATGGAAAAGCCATGGAGAAAGTAATACAAGAACAAGCTCAACTAAGGAAAGAGCAAGCTCAGCAAAGGGAGCTTCTCCATAGGTTGGATGCTAGACATGATACATTTCACAAAGATTTCAATGAAAGCAGAATGTTCAGAGAAGCCAGGCATAAGGACAGACTTGACTATGATATATGCACCCAAGAAAAGCTCAGTTACCTCTGTTCCACACCCCCATTACTCAACCCACAAATTAAAACCTTTAATGAAGCTCGCAAGATATTTGAAGAGCAGGAACTTGCAAGGGTGAGATTTAATCAACAGAGGCTAAAGGAGACAATGATAAGCTCAGGAATTTGGCAAAAAGAAGATCCAAAGGGGGATTCAACAACAACAAAACAACAAGGAGAGTTAAGAAGTAAAAAGAAAGAAGATCCAAAGGGGGATTCAACAACAAAACAACAAGGAGAGTTGAGGAAGAAAAAGAAAGAAGATCCAAAGGGCAAAGGAAAGCAAGGAGAATCAAGCAAAGGAAAAGGGACATGAAGACTAAAGGTGGTGAAGTTCCTCTATTTTTCTTTACGTGTTATTAAATAAAGAAGATGTATGTCTGAAATATGGTATACCTTCTAGGATGCATTCTCTTTTTGAAGCATTGTCTTTTATGTTGCCCATTCCATGCATCACCACTCACAGATTTGGAATGGTTGCTTGTCTTAGTACTTTACTTGTTAATGGAATAAAAGATGTAGTTTGAGCAAGAACAGAGAGAATTCTAGCTTAAAAAGAATCATGTTGTCCCATGAGAAAAGTGCTAGCATACATGCTTTTATTGTGAAAGAATCAAGGCTCAATGAACTCAAAAGAATGCTTGCTTATACAAAACTAGTTTGGTTAAGGATCACAAAGACTTTATCAGTAAGAGCACAAATAACCTTGACAATAAAGAAAACAGAAGATAAAGAATGAAAGGCTAGGCATCAATGACAAAGTTTGGATATGTGTCTGTGGTGATTGATGTTAGGAGACATACTTGGGCTAGTAAATCCGAGGGGTGCTTCATCACCCGATAACTTGAGTTAACTAACTCGGGATTATCGATTGAAAACTCACAATCAAGAGTAGCTCCATAACAGAACATTTAGCAACCCAAAGAGGTGCTGGACACCACTATCCAAACAAAAATTTCAATGTTACATGCCTGTGATTGAATGTGTTAAGGAGAGAGGCTTGAGTTAGTAAATCTTTAAGAGTGTCTCAACACTTAACAACTTGAACCAACTGGTTTGGGATTGTTGATTGAAAGCTTATGCTAAAGAGCCGCCTTAAGACAAGATCTCGAGCTTAATTGAAAAAAAAGAGAAAAAAAAAAGAAGCGAAAAAATGGTTCAAGGATCATGTGCTACGGTATAGAAAAAGGAAGTCTAGTGAAGTTAACCAATTTAGTATTGAGGCAAGCATTTTAATTGAAAAATTGAATAGCCATGTTCATTTACAATAAATCAAGGATCACACAAATGAGGATGACATGTTCAATGAAAAAATTCTTCTCTGGAAAAACATTCAAGTCTTACATCTTAGATTCTTGTGACAAAGTCCTTTATATTTTGCTTGAGGACAAGCAACACTTTAAGTTTGGTGTTGTGATGCAAGTGCATATTTGCTATATTAGTTAGTTAGTTTAGTTGGTTTTAGCTTACTTTCACTCATTTTCTCTAAATAAACAAGTCCTTTTATGAGTTTTGTCTCCATGCATGAGAATACCAAGGAACATGTGATTCTAGCCAAATTCATGCAAATGATTTAAGGAATGCATATATGAATGAGTATGAATGAATCTCATGAAATTTATTGCATGAATTGGTAAGACTTTGAAGCTACTTCCCTTGTTGATGATAGGTAATGAAACAAGGAAGCATGGAAGCAAGAATGATGCAAGCTGGGCAAGAAGAAGTTGGCGTTGCCAACTTGGAGATAGTGGGCGTTGTTCATGACAACGCCAGGCAGCCTTGCAAGAAGAAGTTGGCGTTGCCAACTTGGAGATAGTGGGCATTGTTCATGGCAACGCCAGGCAGCCCTGGAGAAGCAAAGTTGGCGTTGCCAACTTGAAGAATAGGCTGTGTTGTTAAAGGTAACGCCAGGCAGCCTTGGAAGAGAAGTTGGCGTTGCCAACTTGGAGAAAGGAGTGAGTTATTATGGACAACGCACACAAGCAAGGAACTTGGGCCATGAAGGAGCTTCGAGGGCGTTGCCAACGCCAGGAACCATAGGCGTGTTCCTAGGCAACGCCACACAAACAAGGAACTTTGCCCAGCCAGGAAGCTCGAGCACGTTGCCAACGTGCTACTTCACTGGCGTTATTCAAGGCAACGCCAAGCACATGAATGAAGCTTTGAAGAGGAGCTCGAGGGCGTTGCCAACGCCAAGAACCATAGGCGTTATTCAAGGCAACACCAAGCAACTTTGGCACCATAGGAAACAACCTCGAGCACGTTGCCAACGCCACTATCATTGGCGTGTTCCTTGGCAACGCCAGAAATGGTTGCTTGGCTAGGCACCAAGTCTTGGGTGCCAGCCAAGTTGCCAACGCCAGGATGTGCTGCCAGCCAAGTTGCCAACGCCAGGATGTGCTGCCAGCCAAGTTGCCAACGCCAGAATGTGCTGCCAGCCAAGTCTTGGTGCCAATCAAGTTGCCAACGCCAAGTCTTGGTGCCAACCACGTTGCCAACGTCAGGAAGCCTTGCCAACCACGTTGCCAACGCCAGGAAGCCTTGCCAGCCACGTTGCCAACGTGGGAAGCAATGTTTAGAGCCTTGAAGAAGGCTCGAGCACGTTGCCAACGCCAGCTTCTATGGGCGTGTTCAATGGCAACGTGGGAAGCAATGTCTTGAGCTAGGAAAGAGCATCGAGCACGTTGCTAACTTGGAATATAAGGGCGTTATCCACAACAACTCCAACAAGGCAGCCTGACCATGTGATGAGCGGATAATTTGTATACTTTTTGGCATTGTTTTTAGTATGTTTTTAGTATGATATAGTTAGTTTTTAGTATATTTTTATTAGTTTTTAATTAAAATTCACTTTTCTGGACTTTACTATGAGTTTGTGTGTTTTTCTGTGATTTCAGATATTTTCTGGCTGAAATTGAGGGACCTGAGCAAAAATCTGATTCTGAGACTCAAAAGGACTGCAGATGCTGTTGGATTCTGACCTCCCTGCACTCGAAGTGGATTTTCTGGAGCTACAGAAGCCCAATTGGCGCGCTCTCAACGGCGTTGGAAAGTAGACATCCTGGGCTTTCCAGCAATATATAATAGTCCATACTTTGCCCAAGATTTGATGGCCCAAACCGGCGTTCAAAGTCACCTCAAGAAATCCCAGCGTTAAACGCTGGAACTGGCACCTAAATGGGAGTTAAACGCCCAAAACTGGCACCAAAGCTGGCGTTTAACTCCAAGAAGAGTCTCTACACGAAATTGCTTCATTGCTCAGCCCAAGCACACACCAAGTGGGCCCGGAAGAGGATTTTATGTCATTTACTCATTTCTGTACACCCTAGGCTACTAGTTTCTTATAAGTAGGACCTTTTACTATTGTATAGATATCTTTTGATCACTTTTAGATCTCTAGATCATCTTTGAACATTTTAGTTCTTAGATCATTGGGAGGCTGGCCATTCGGCCATGCCTAGACCTCATGCTTATGTATTTTCAACGGTGGAGTTTCTACACACCATAGATTAAGGTGTGGAGCTCTGCTGTACCTCGAGTATTAATGCAATTACTATTGTTCTTTCATTCAAATTCCACTTGTTCTTTTACCAAGATATCACTTGTTCTTCAACATGATGAAGGTGATGATTGACGCCCATCACCATTCTCACCCATGAACAAGGTGACTGACAACCATTCTTGTTCTACAAGCATCTGAGGCTTAGTGAATATCTCTTGGATTCCTGATTGCACGATGCATGGTTGATCGCCTGACAACCGAGTGCTCGCCTGACAAACGAGCCAACCATTCCATGAGATCAGAGTCTTCGTGGTATAGGCAAGAACTGATGGCAGCATTCAAGAGAATCCGGAAGGTCTAACCTTGTCTGTGGTATTTGAGTAGGATTCAATGACTGAATGACTGTGACGTGCTTCAAACCTGTAACCTACTGGGCGTTAGGACAGACGCAAAAGAGTTATTCTATTCCGGTAGGGGAGGGAACCGAACCGGTGATTGGCCGTACTGTGACAGAGTATTGAGCATTAGCTTTCACTGCGAGGATGGGAGGTAGCTGCTGACAACAGTGAGACCCTATACGAGCTTGCCATGGAAAGGAGTAAGAAGGGTTGGATGAAGACAGTAGGAAAGCAGAGAGACGGAAGGGAAGCATCTTCATGCGCTTATCTGAAGTTCTACCAATGAATTACATAAGTATCACTATCTTTATCTTTTATGTTATTTTCGTTCATCATCATATATATCTGAGTTTGCCTGACTAAGATTTACAAGATGACCATAGCTTGCTTCAATACTAACAATCTCCGTGGGATCGACCCTTACTCACGTAAGGTTTATTACTTGGACGACCCAGTGCACTTGCTGGTTAGTTGTGCGAAGTTGTGTAATGCCATGGTATTGAGTGCACCAAGTTTTTGGAGCCATTACCAGGGATTATGAGAGTTGTGAAAAAGTATAGTTCACAATTTCGCGCACCAAGTTTTTGGCGCCGTTGCCGGGGATTGTTCTAGTTTTGAGCAAGCCTTTGGTAACATCAGTGCCAAGATCCGGCAACAACATCAAATTTTTGGTGTTATTGCCCGGGATTGTTTAGGCTGGACAACTGACGGTTCATCTTGTTGCTTAGATTAGGTATTTTTTTTCGAAATTCTTGAAGATGAATTCTAGAGTTTCATGATGATTTGTTGAAATCTGGCTGGCTGAAAAGCCATGTCTAATCTAATTGGACCGAGGTTTCAACTTATCATCACGAGAGCTTGTTGATTTCGTATCAATCTTGCTTTTGGAGCAGTGATTTGCTAAGGCTTGGCTGACCTTTGGTCATGTCTAGTGTTTTGGACCGAAGCTTTCTTTGGAAGCTTGGCTGGCTGTGAAGCCATGTCTAATTCCTGGACCGGAGTCTTAGACTAGCATTGCACTGATTCCTGGAATTCTCATTAAGAATTTTGATACCTTTTTCCACTTAATTTTCGAAAAACACAAAAAAATTTACAAAATCATAAAAACCAAAAAGATTTCATGTTTCTTGCTTGAGTCTAGTGTCTCATCTTAAGTTTGGTGTCAAATGCATGTTTTTGTTATATTTTTCGAATCCATGCATATATTTCTTGTTTTGATCTTTAAATTCTATTGACTTGAGTATTTTGTGTGTCTCATATGCATTTTCAGTTCATTAGTGTCAGTAGTATACAAACTGCTAAGTTTGGTGTCTTGCATGCATTGTTATTTGATTCTTGTTGCATTTTAATTATTAAAAATCCAAAAATATTTTTAATTTGTGTCTTTTCAAGTCAATGATACAAAGAATTGAAGATTCAGAACATACTGCAGAGGAATTATACAGAAAAAGCTGAGCATTCAAAAATGCCCAGTGAAGAAGGCAGACTGGCGTTTAAACGCCAGCCAGGGTACCTGGTTGGGCATTTAACGCCCAAAGAGGTAGCATTTTGGGCGTTAAACGCCAGAATGTATACCATTCTGGGCGTTTAACGCCAGGATGGTGCTAGGGGGAAGATTTTGTTTTCAAATCAATTTTTTTCAAGTTTTCCAAAATCAAATCTTTTTCAAATCAAATCTTTTCAATCAAATGTTTTCAAAATTAATTTCTTTCCTTTCAAAGATACTTCCTAACAATTAATGATTTGATTGAACATCTCAAATTTGTTACCTTTTCTGTTGAGAAAGGTTTAATGTTTGAATCATATCTTTTCTTGTTAGGCAAGTCATTGATTGTTTTTTTTTTAAAATCATATCTTTTCAAATTGTTTTCAAAACATATCTATTAAAATTGTTTTCAAATCATATCTTCTCAATCACATCTTTTTAAAACCATAACTTTTCAATCAAATCTTTTTAACCTCATCTTTTTCAAAATAGTTTTCAATCAAATCTTTTTGACTTCTAATTTCAAAATCTTTTTCAAACATCACTTGATTTCTTTTCCACTTTCAATTTTCGAAAATTATCAATCAAATTTTCAAAATGTTTTCAAAATCTTTTAATTGAATTTTCTAAAATCCTCTTCCCTCCTTCCCACATCCTACTACTTATGGAGTACCACTCCTTCTTAATGCACAATTCGAACCTTATCTACTTAAAGTTCGAATTCTTCTTCTCCTTCTTCTTTCTATTTCTCTTTTCCTCTGACAATTCAAGGAATCTCTATACTGTGACATAGAGGATTCCACATTTTCTTTTTCTCTTCTCTTTCATATGAGCAGGAGCAGAGACAAAGGCATTCTTGTTGAAGCTGATCCTGAACCCGAAAGGACCTTGAAGAGAAAGCTAAGAGAAGCCAAAACACAACTCTCTTTAGAGGACCTGACCGAATTCTTCAAAGAAGAAGAACCCATGGCAGCCGAAAACAACAACAATGCCAACAATGCAAGGAAGGTGCTGGGTGACTTCACTGCACCTACTCCTGATTTCTATGGGAGAAGCATCTCTATCCCTGCCATTGGAGCAAACAACTTTGAGCTTAAGCCTCAATTAGTTTCTCTAATGCAACAGAATTGCAAGTTCCATGGACTTCCAATGGAAGATCCTCATCAGTTTTTAGCTAAATTCTTGCAAATCTGTGACACAGTCAAGACTAATGGGGTTAACCTTGAGGTCTATAGACTGATGCTATTCCCTTTTGCTGTAAGAGACAGAGCTAGAATATGGTTGGATTCTCAACCTAAAGAAAGCCTGGACTCTTGGGAAAAGCTAGTCAATGCCTTCTTGGCAAAGTTTTTTCCACCACAAAGATGGAGTAAGCTTAGAGTGGAAGTCCAAACCTTCAGACAGAAGGATGGAGAATCCCTCTATGAAGCTTGGGAAAGATACAAACAATTAATCAGAAGATGTCCTTCAGACATGCTTTCTGAATGGAGCATCATAGGTATTTTCTATGATGGTCTCTCTGAACTATCCAAGATGTCCTTGGATAGCTCTGCTGGAGGATCTCTTCATCTGAAGAAGACGCCTGCAGAAGCTCAAGAATTAATTGAAATGGTTGCAAATAACCAATTCATGTACACTTCTGAAAGGAATCCTGTGAACAATGGGATTAATCAGAAGAAAGGAGTTCTTGAGATTGACACTCTGAATGCCATTTTGGCTCAGAATAAAATATTGACTCAACAAGTCAATGTGATTTCTCAAAGTCTGTCTGGAATGCAAAATGCACCAAACAGTACTAAGGATGCTTCATCTGAGGAAGAAGCTTATGATCCTGAGAACCCTTCCATGGAAGAGGTGAATTACCTAGGAGAACCCTATGGAAATACCTACAATTCTTCATGGAGAAATCACCCAAATCTCTCATGGAAGAATCAAGAGAGACCTCAACAAGGTTTCAATAATAATAATGGTGGAAGAAACAGGTTTAGCAATGGCAAGCCTTTTCCATCATCTTCTCAGCAACAGACAGAGAGTTCTAAGCAGAATACTTCTGACTTAGCAACAATGGTCTCTGATCTAATTAAAACCACTCAAAGTTTCATGAATGAAACAAGGTCTTCCATTAGGAATTTGGAAGGACAAGTGGGTCAGCTGAGTAAGAAAGTTACTGAACTCCCTCCTAGTACTCTCCCAAGCAATACAGAAGAAAATCCAAAAGGAGAGTGCAAAGCCATAGACATGGCCGAATATGGAGAGGAAAGAGAGGAGGAGAACGCCACTGAGAAAGACCTCAGTGGGCGTGTACCAATCTCCTCTAAGTTCCTCAATGAGGAACAATGGGAATCTGAGGCTCAAAATGAGACCATAGAGATTCCATTGGACTTACTTCTGCCATTCATGAGCTCTGATGAGTATTCTTCCTCTGAAGAGGATGAGTATGTTACTGAAGAGCAAGTTGCTAAATACCTTGGAGCAATCATGAAACTAAATGACAAGTTATTTGGAAATGAGACTTGGGAGGATGAACCTCCCTTGCTCACCAAAGAACTGGATGACTTGTCTAGGCAGAAACTGCCTCAAAAGAGGCAGGATCCTGGGAAGTTTTCTATACCTTGTACCATAGGCACCATGACCTTCAAGAAGGCCTTGTGTGACTTAGGGTCAAGTGTGAACCTCATGCCCCTCTCTGTAATGGAGAAATTAGGGATCTTTGAGGTGCAGGCTGCAAGAATCTCATTAGAGATGGCAGACAACTCAAGAAAACAAGCTTATGGACTTGTAGAGAATGTTCTGGTTAAAGTTGAAGACCAGTACATTCCTACTGATTTCATAGTCCTAGAAACTGGGAAGTGCATGGATGAATCCATCATCCTTGGCAGACCCTTCCTAGCCACAGCAAAGGCTGTGATTGATGTTGACAGAGAAGAGTTAATCATTCAAGTGAATGAAAAATCCTTGGTGTTTAAGGCCCAAGGATATCCCTCTGTCATCATGGAGAGGAAGCATGAAGAGCTCCTCTCAAAACAGAGCCAAGCAGAGCCCCCACAGTCAAACTCTAAGTTTGGTGTTGGGAGGCTACAACCAAACTCTAAGTTTGGTGTTGAAACCCCACATTCAAACTCTAAGTTTGGTGTTGGGAGGTTTCAACACGGTTCTGAGTACTTCTGAGACTCCATGAGAGTCCTCTGTCAAGCTAATGACATTAAAGAAGCGCTTGTTGGGAGGCAACCCAATGTTTTATAATTAATTATTTTCTTTTGTTATTTTATCTTTTTTGTAGGTTGATGATCATAAGAAGTCACAAAAACAATGAAAAAAGCAAAAACAGAATGAAAAACAGGAAGAAAAACAGCACACCCTGGAGGAGAAGAAACTGGCGTTCAAACGCCAGTAATACTAGCTGTTGGGCGTTTAACGCCCAGTCTGGCACCATTCTGGGCGTTTAACGCCAAAAAGGGGCACCAGACTGGCGTTAAACGCCAGTAAAGGGCAAGAACCTGGCGTTAAACGCCAGGAATGGGCACCAGCCCGGCGTTTAACGCCAGAAATGGCTCAAAACGTGATTTTGAGCCACATTTGGTGCAGGGATGACTTTTCCTTGACACTACAGGATCTGTGGACCCCACAGGACCCTACCATCACCCTCTCTCTTCTCCCCCCATTCACCAATCACCTCAACACCTCTTCCCCAAAAACCCTTCACCTATCAAATCCCATCTTTCTCTTCACCACTCACATCCATCCTTCATAAAACCCCACCAACCTCACCCTTCAAATTCAAACCACTTTCCCTCCCAAACCCACCCAAAATGGCCGAACCATTACCCCCCTCTCTCCTATAAATACCCTTCTTCAACTCTTCATTTTCACACAACCTAAACCCCCTTTTCTTACCCTTCTTGGCCGAACACACTACCATCTCCCTTCTACTCTCTTCTTTCTTCTTTTGCTCGAGGACGAGCAAACATTTTAAGTTTGGTGTGGTAAAAGCGTTGCTTTTCGTTTTTCCATAACCATTTATGGCATCCAAGGCCGGAGAAACCTCTAAAAAGAGGAAAGGGAAGGCAAAGGCTTCCACCTCCGAGTCATGGGAGATGGATAGATTCCTCTCAAGGGTGCATCAAGACCACTTCTATGAAGTTGTGGCCTTGAAGAAGGTGATCCCCGAAGTCCCCTTTTCACTCAAAAAGGGTGAATATCCGGAGATCCGCCATGAGATCCGAAGAAGAGGTTGGGAAGTTCTTACCAACCCCATTCAACAAGTCGGAATCTTGATGGTTCAAGAGTTCTATGCCAATGCATGGATCACAAAGAACCATGACCAAAGTGTGAACCCAAATCCAAAGAATTATCTCACTATGGTTCGGGGGAAATACTTGGATTTTAGTCCGAAAAGTGTGAGGGTGACGTTCAACTTGCCTATGATGCAAGGAGATGAGCATCCTTACACTAGAAGGGTCAACTTTGATCAAAGGTTGGACCAAGTCCTCACAACCATATGTGAAGAGGGCGCACAATGGAAGCAAGATTCAAGAGGAAAGCCGGTCCAATTGAGAAGGCATGACCTCAAGCCCGTGGCTAGAGGATGGTTAGAGTTCATACAACGCTCAATCATCCCCACTAGCAACCGGTCCGAAGTTACCATAGACCGGGCCATCATGATCCATAGTATCATGATTGGAGAAGAAATAGAGGTTCATGAGGTTATAGCCCAAGAACTCTATAAGGTGGCGGACAAGACCTCCACCTTGGCAAGGTTAGCCTTTCCCCATCTCATTTGTCACCTCTGTTATTCAGTTGGAGTTGACATAGAGGGAGACATTCCCATTGATGAGGACAAGCCCATCACCAAGAAAAGGATGGAGTACACAAGAGATCTCACTCATCATGAGATCCCTGAGATTCCTCAAGGGATGAATTTTCCTCCATAAAACTATTGGGAGCAACTAAACACCTCCCTAGGAGAACTAAGTTCCAACATAGGACAACTGAGGGTGGAGCATCAAGAACACTCCATCATCCTTCATGAAATTAGAGAAGATCAAAGAATCATGAGGGAGGAGCAACAAAGACAAGGAAGAGACATTGAGGAGCTCAAGCACTCCATAGGATCTTCAAGAGCAAGAAAGAGCCGCCATCACTAAGGTGGACCCGTTCTTTGATTTCCTTGTTATTATTCTTCTATTTTTCGAAAATTATGCTTTATGTTTATCCATGTTTGTGTCTTATGATCATTAGTGTCTTAGTGTCTATGCCTTAAAGTTATGAATGTCCTATGAATCCATCACCTTTCTTTAATAAAAACGTGCCTAATTGATAAAAGAAAGAATTGCATGAATTTTGAATTTTATAATAGTTTAATTATTTTGATGTGGTGGCAACACTTTTGTTCTTTGAATGTATGCTTAAACAGTGCATATGTCTTTTGAATTTGTGGTTCATGAATGTTGGCTCTTGAAAGAATGATGAAAAAGGAGACATGTTACTGAGGATCTGAAAAATCAATAAAATGATTCTTGAAGCAAGAAAAAGCATTGAAAAAAAAAACCGAAAAAAAAACGAAAAAAAAAGAAAGAGAAAAAGAAAGAAAAAGAAAGAATAAAGTTGTGATCCAAGGCAAATAAGAGTGTGCTTAAGAACCCTGGACACCTCTAATTGGGGACTTTAGCAAAGCTGAGTCACAATCTGAAAAGGTTCACCCAATTATGTGTCTGTGGCATGTATGTATCCGGTGGTAATACTGGAAGACAGAGTGCTTTGGGCCACAGCCAAGACTCAATAAATAGCTATGTTCAAGAATCATCATACTTTACTAGGAGAATCATTAACACTATCTGGATTCTGAGTTCCTAAAGAAGCCAATCATTCTGAATTACAAGGGATAGAGTGAGATGCCAAAACTGTTCAGAGGCAAAAAGTAAAAGCCCCGCTCATCTAATTAATACTGATCTTCACAGATGTTTTTGGAATTCATTGCATATTCTCTTCTTTTTATCTTATTTGATTTTCAGTTGCTTGAGGACAAGCAACAATTTAAGTTTGGTGTTGTGATGAGCGGATAATTTGTATACTTTTTGGCATTGTTTTTAGTATGTTTTTAGTATGATATAGTTAGTTTTTAGTATATTTTTATTAGTTTTTAATTAAAATTCACTTTTCTGGACTTTACTATGAGTTTGTGTGTTTTTCTGTGATTTCAGGTATTTTCTGGCTGAAATTGAGGGACCTGAGCAAAAATCTGATTCTGAGACTCAAAAGGACTGCAGATGCTGTTGGATTCTGACATCCCTGCACTCGAAGTGGATTTTCTGGAGCTACAGAAGCCCAATTGGCGCGCTCTCAACGGCGTTGGAAAGTAGACATCCTGGGCTTTCCAGCAATATATGATAGTCCATACTTTGCCCAAGATTTGATGGCCCAAACCGGCGTTCAAAGTCACCTCAAGAAATCCCAGCGTTAAACGCTGGAACTGGCACCTAAATGGGAGTTAAACGCCCAAACTGGCACCAAAGCTGGCGTTTAACTCCAAGAAGAGTCTCTACACGAAATTGCTTCATTGCTCAGCCCAAGCACACACCAAGTGGGCCCGGAAGAGGATTTTTATGTCATTTACTCATTTCTGTACACCCTAGGCTACTAGTTTCTTATAAGTAGGACCTTTTACTATTGTATAGATATCTTTTGATCACTTTTAGATCTCTAGATCATCTTTGAACATTTTAGTTCTTAGATCATTGGGAGGCTGGCCATTCGGCCATGCCTAGACCTCATGCTTATGTATTTTCAACGGTGGAGTTTCTACACACCATAGATTAAGGTGTGGAGCTCTGCTGTACCTCGAGTATTAATGCAATTACTATTGTTCTTTCATTCAAATTCCACTTGTTCTTTTACCAAGATATCACTTGTTCTTCAACATGATGAAGGTGATGATTGACGCCCATCACCATTCTCACCCATGAACAAGGTGACTGACAACCATTCTTGTTCTACAAGCATCTGAGGCTTAGTGAATATCTCTTGGATTCCTGATTGCACGATGCATGGTTGATCACCTGACAACCGAGTGCTCGCCTGACAAACGAGCCAACCATTCCGTGAGATCAGAGTCTTCGTGGTATAGGCAAGAACTGATGGCAGCATTCAAGAGAATCCGGAAGGTCTAACCTTGTCTGTGGTATTCTGAGTAGGATTCAATGACTGAATGACTGTGACGTGCTTCAAACCTGTAACCTACTGGGCGTTAGTGACAGACGCAAAAGAGTTATTCTATTCCGGTAGAGGAGGGAACCGAACCGGTGATTGGCCGTACTGTGACAGAGTATTGAGCATTAGCTTTCACTGCGAGGATGGGAGGTAGCTGCTGACAACAGTGAGACCCTATACGAGCTTGCCATGGAAAGGAGTAAGAAGGGTTGGATGAAGACAGTAGGAAAGTAGAGAGACGGAAGGGAAGGCATCTTCATGCGCTTATCTGAAGTTCCTACCAATGAATTACATAAGTATCACTATCTTTATCTTTTATGTTATTTTCGTTCATCATCATATATATCTGAGTTTGCCTGACTAAGATTTACAAGATGACCATAGCTTGCTTCAATACTAACAATCTCCGTGGGATCGACCCTTACTCACGTAAGGTTTATTACTTGGACGACCCAGTGCACTTGCTGGTTAGTTGTGCGAAGTTGTGTAATGCCATGGTATTGAGCGCACCAAGTTTTTGGAGCCATTACCAGGGATTATGAGAGTTGTGAAAAAGTATAGTTCACAATTTCGCGCACCACCATGTCCTCTTCAATGGAAGATATCTTGAGCTACAGAGATCAAAATCGAGTGCTTCCAGTTGCGTTGGAAAGCTAACATTCAGAGCTTTCCAACCATATATAATAGTCTATGGTGGAGCACAAAATTGAAGCCAAACCAGAGTCATCTTTAGGCCCTAAAAACAAGAACATGAAGTTGAAATTCAAGAAGGCTAGAGATGAGCCCTGGAGGGGGGCACGAGCACGTTGCCAACGTGCTAGCAAGGGGGCGTGTTTTGCAACAACGCCAGCCCCAAGTCCCTGCCTTGGGAGGTTAGGCACGGGCACGTTGCCAACTTGGGAGTGAAGGTGCGTTTTTGGCAACAACTTGGCAGCTTAACCTTACCTTCTTTGAGGAAGCATAACTTGAGCTAGGAAAGTCCAATTGAGGTGATTCCAGTGGCATTGGAAAATAGACATCAAGAGCTTTCCAACGATGTATAATAGTCCATATTGAAGCAGAAGGTTGATACTCAAATTCTGGGCTACATTTAGCATGAAAGTAGAGCCAAGAAGAGGAAAAGCAAGTTGTTAGCAACAACTTGGGCTAGCAACGCCCAAGTCTCAAACTTCACTTCCAGGAAATTGTGATGCACGTTGCCAACGTGCATTAAGGCCAGCGTTATTGACAAAAACGCCAAGCCAATGGGCCAGAAGCATGATGAATGAACTCTTCCTTTCCAAGTCTAGCAACACTTCTTCCAATTGAGCCAAGAATTCAACAAAGAGGAAAGCCCATATTTCCAACCCAATTCAAGATCTTTGAAAGAGTTTTGGGACTAGTATAAATAGATTTTGAGTTTGTACTTTGAGTGGACTTTTGACACTTAGACTTTTTAGACTCTTAGCACTTTTATTTTGGAGAACTCTTTAGTACTTCCGGGAGGATACCCGGAGAGCATTTTTTGGTTCTTCTTGGAACTTTTCTTCTTCATTTTCTTAAGCTTTAAGCATTTCCTTATTCTTCTTCATCTTTCTTTGCATTTTAGTTAAATTTTGGTTTATGGCAATTGTTGTTGAAATTGGAGCAATGACTCACTAAACCCCACTTTCATTAGGGGGAAGAGCTCTGCTTGTTGGAATGCATTGGTGAACTCATCTTTTCCTCCTCAATTCTAGTGGTTGATCTAAAGAGGGAACTCTTGTTCTTCAAAGATTCAACCACCATCGAGAGAGGGGTTAATCTATATGAATTATGTGGTGAATTTGAGGAATGAGCCACATAATTCAGTTTAGAGTTCATCCTTTCATGATTTCTTTAATCAACACACCTTGGTTAGTATGTGAGATGTAACTCTCCTTGGTTGAGATTATGGGAGTTGTGTGGCTGGATTAGATTTGAGCTTCATCTCTTCTCATGAACAATTAGATCACGAGAGTGGCAATTGGTTATGTTGATAGAAATTGAATCACCAAGAGATTGGGATTCAATTACCCACTTGCCATGGATCTAAACCCATGAGTGAGAAGGATTTGACTAACATCAATTCATGAAAACTTGCATCTCTGATCCCTAATGATCTTCTCCATCATAAATTCTTATTTCTTTTGCTTCTAGTTATTTGACTACCCATAACCCAAGTCCCTTTTACGTTCTGTCAATTTATTATTCTTGTCATCTACATTTTGTTCCTTTAATTCTTGCTATTTACTCTTATGTTCTTTAAGTTTCTGCACCCTTTAATTCCTTGCCATTTATCTTTGATGTCATTTAAGTTTCTTGCAATTTAAGTTTCAGTTATTTACTTTCATTTTATTTCTACATTCCCGTTCTTAAACTCCTTGCCATTTAAATTCTTGCAATTATGCTCAAAAGTCACATTGCTCATAAAATCAAAACTATGTTCGCTTGACTAAATCTACCATTTAACTAAAGTTGCTTAATCTACCAATCCTCGTGGGATCGATCTCACTCCTAGTGAGTCTTATTACTTGATGCGACCCGGTATACTTGCCGGTTATACGTGAAACTTAATTTTTACGTATCATCTCTCCACCACACCATTCGAATTTCCTCTTCCTCCCCCTCTTTTCTCTCTTTTCTTTTGCTTGAGGACAAGCAAACCTCTAAGTTTGGTGTGCTTTTCCGTGATCACTAAGCCAAGATTCATCAATATCATGGCTCCTAAGGGAAGACAAACCAATTTAAGAGGCAAGAAAAAGAATAATCCAAAGAATCTTTGGAATCAAGAGAAGTTCTTAACCAAAGAACTTGAAGACCATTATCACAAAATAATGGGTTTGAGGTCAGTGATCCCGGAAGTAAAATTTGATCTGAAAGAAGATGAATATCCGGGGATCCAAGAGCAAATTCGAAACAGAGGATGGGAAGTTCTAACCAATCCTGAAGTAAAGGTTGGAAGGAACATGGTTCAGGAATTCTACTCAAATCTGTGGCTGACAGATAAGCAGAGAATGACTGGAACCGCTTACCATACCTACAGGACCATGGTCAGAGGGAAAGTTATGTACTTCCATCTGGACAAAATAAGAGAAATCTTCAAACTACCTCAACTGCAAGATGATCCTGATTCCTTCAACAGGAGGATGGTGAGAGCAGATAAAGGGTTGGATCAAGTTCTAGAGGACATATGCCTCCCTGGGACTAAGTGGATAACCAATTCAAAGGGTGTCCCAAACCAACTCAAGAGGGGAGACCTCAAGCCAATTGCAAGAGGTTGGCTAGATTTTATTGGGCGTTCCATATTGCCCACTAGCAACCGTTCTGAGGTCACCATCAAGAGGGCAGTGATGATTCATTGCATTATGCTTGGAAAAGAAGTGGAGGTCCATCATGTGATTGCTTGTGAGATTTACACAATTGCAAATAAAAATTCCACTGAAGCCAAACTGGCTTACCCAAGCTTAATCTCCTTGCTCTGTAAAGAGGCTGGGGTGAAGATGGGAGTAGATGAATTCATACCCATTGAGCATCCAATCACCAAGAAGTCAATGGAAGGACAAGTGCAAGACAACTCTATCAAAAGGAGGGCGCAGGAATTCCTCCCTGAATTTCCTGAAATTGGCTACTGGGCCAGCCTAGAAGCATCTATCACCAAGTTGCAAAAAACTATGGAGCAACTAAAGGAAGAACAGCAGAATCAGAACTACATGCTCTGCAAATTGCTGAAGGAACAAGAGAAGCAGGGGCGTGAAATCCAAGAGATGAAACGCCAAAAGCTCTCCTCTCAAGCTGAGGGAGCATCCACTTCTCAAAATCAAGGTTGTTGAGTCCTAACTCTGTGAAAACCTCCATCATTAGGAGCCTATTTTTGCGTCTTTCTCTTTTGTTTTTTTTTCCTATTTTTATTCTTTAGTCTCATCTTATATCTATATTTGAGTCTTGTTCTTAATTCATAATTGATAAAATTTATGCCTTAAAGTTATGAATGTCCTATGAATCCATCACCTCTCTTAAATGAAAAATGCTTTAATCACAAAAGAACAAGAAGTACAGGATTTCGAATTTATCTCTGAAACTAGTTGAATTAGCTTGATGTGGTGACAATACTTTTTGTTTTCTGAATGAATGCTTGAACAGTGCATATGTCTTTTGAATTTGTTGTTTTGAGAATGTTAAAATTGTTGGCTCTTGAAAGAATGATGGAAAAGGAGAACTGTTATTGAGGATCTAAAAAATCATCAAATTGATTCTTGAAGCAAGAAAAAGCAGTGAATACAAAAAAAAAAATTTTTCGAAAAAAAAAAGAGAGAAGAAAAAGAAAAAGAAAGAAATAAAGTTGTGAACCAAGGCAAAAAGAGTGTGCTTAAGAACCCTGGAAACTTCTAATTGGGGACTCTAGCAAAGCTGAGTCACAATCTAAAGAGGTTCACCCAATTATGTGTCTGTGGCATGTATGTATCCGGTGGTAATACTGGAAGACAGAGTGCTTTGGGCCACAGCCAAGACTCATACACTAGCTATGTTCAAGAATCATCATACTTAACTAGGAGAATCAATAACACTATCTGAGTTCTGAGTTCTTATAGATGCCAATCATTCTGAACTTCAAAGGATAGAGTGAGATGCCAAAACTGTTCGGAGGCAAAAAGCTACTGGTCCCGCTCATCTAATTGGAACTATGTTTCTTTGATATTTTGGAGTCTATAGTATATTCTCTTCTTTTTATCCTATTTTGATTTTCAGTTGCTTGGGGACAAGCAACAGTTTAAGTTTGGTGTTGTGATGAGCGGATAATTTGTATGCTTTTTGGCATTGTTTTTAGTATGTTTTTAGTATCTTTTAGTTAGTTTTTAGTATATTTTTATTAGTTTTTAGCTAAAATTCACTTTTCTGGACTTTACTATGAGTTTGTGTGTTTTTCTGTGATTTCAGGTATTTTCTGACTGAAATTGAGGGTCCTGAGCAAAAATCTGATCCAGAGACCAAAAAGGACTGCAGATGCTGTTGGATTCTGACCTCCCTGCACTCGAAGTGGATTTTCTGGAGCTACAGAAGCCCAATTGGCGCGCTCTCAACGGCATTGGAAAGTAGACATCCTGGGCTTTCCAGCAATATATGATAGTCCATACTTTGCCCAAGATTTGATGGCCCAAACCGGCGTAGCAATTCGGCCTCAGAAATTCCAGCGTTAAACGCTGGAACTGGCATAAAACTTGGAGTTAAACGCCCAAACTGGCATGAAAGCTGGCGTTTAACTCCAGAAAAGGTCTCTACACGAAAATGCTTCATTGCTCAGCCCAAGCACACACCAAGTGGGCCCAGAAGTGGATTTTTCTGTCATTTACTCATTTCTGTAATACCTTAGGTTACTAGTTTACTATTAATAGGATCTTTTGACATTGTATCAGTACCTCATGACACTTTACACGTTTCTTTGTGTACCTTCCACAGTATGAGTCTCTAAACCCCATGGTTGGGGGTGAGGAGCTCTGCTGTGTCTTGATGGATTAATGCAATTACTACTGTTTCTCATTCAATCATGCTTGCTTCCATTCTAAGATAATACTTGTTCTTAATCTGGATGAATGTGATGATCCGTGACAATCATCATCATTCTCAACTATGAACGTGTGCCTGACAACCACCTCCGTTCTACCTTAAATTGAGTAGTTATCTCTTGGATTCTTTAATCGGAATCTTCGTGGTATAAGCTAGAACTGATGGCGGCATTCAAGAGAATCCGGAAGGTCTAAACCTTGTCTGTGGTATTCTGAGTAGGATTCAATGACTGAATGACTATGACGTGCTTCAAACTCCTAGCAGGCGGGGCGTTAGTGACAGACGCAAAAGAATCAATGGATTCTATTCCGGCCTGACCGAGAACCGACAGATGATTAGCCATGCTGTGACAGAGCATAGGAACATTTTCACTGAGAGGATGGGAGGTAGCCACTGACAACGTTGAAACCCTACATACAGCTTGCCATGGAAGGAGCCTTGCGTGCTTGAAGAAGGAGACAGTAGGAAAGCAGAGATTCAGAAGATGGAGCATCTCCAAACCTCAACCTATTCTCCATTACTGCAATACAAGTAACCATTTCATGTTCTTTTGCTTTTTACAATCAATCCTGATAATTTCTGATATCCTGACTAAGATTTACAAGATAACCATAGCTTGCTTCAAGCCGACAATCTCCGTGGGATCGACCCTTGCTCACGCAAGGTATTACTTGGACGACCCAGTGCACTTGCTGGTTAGTTGTGCGGGATTGCAAAAAGTGTGATTGCAATTTCGTGCACCAGCATGCAAGACACCAAACTTAAAATTAGACACTAGACTTAAACAAGAAACATAAAATATTTTTGGTTTTTTATGATTTTGAAATTTTTTTGTGTTTTTCGAAAATTATATGGAAATAGAAAATAAAAGTTTCAGAATTCTTAATTTGGATTCCAGGAATCATTGCAATGCTAGTCTAAGACTCCGGTCCAGGAATTAGACATGGCTTCACAGCCAGCCAAGCTTTCAAAGAAAGCTTCGGTCCAAAACACTAGACATGGCCAATGGCCAGCCAAGCCTTAGCAGATCATTGCTCCAATAGCAAGATTGATAGAGATCAACAAGCTCTTGTGATAATCAGTTGAAACCTCGGTCCAATAAGATTAGACATGGCTTCTCAGCCAGCCAGACTTCAACAGATCATCATGAAACACTAGAATTCATTCTTAAGAACTCTGAAGAAAAATACCTAATCTAAGCAACAAGATGAACCGTCAGTTGTCCATACACGAAACAATCCCCGGCAACGGCGCCAAAAACTTGGTGCACAAAATTGTGATCAATACTTTTCACAACTCAAATAATCCCCGGTAATGAATCCAAAAACTTGGTGTTCAATACCATGGCATAAACACAACTTCGCACAACTAACCAGCAAGTACACTGGGTCGTCCAAGTAATAAACCTTACGCGAGTAAGGGTCGATCCCACGGAGATTGTTGGTATGAAGCAAGCTATGGTCACCTTGTAAATCTTAGTCAGGCAGACTCAAATGGGTATAGTGATATACGAATAAAACATAAAGATAAAGATAGAGGTACTTATGTAATTCATTGGTAGGAATTTCAGATAAGCGTATGAAGATGCTTGGTCCCTTCCGTCTCTCTGCTTTCCTACTGTCTTCATCCAATCCTTCTTACTCCTTTCCATGGCAAGCTTATGCAAGGGTTTCACCGTTGTCAGTGGCAACCTCCCATCCTCTCAGTGGAAATGTTCAACGCACCCTGTCACGGCACGGCTATCCATCTGTCGGTTCTCGATCAGGCCGGAATAGAATCCAGTGATTCTTTTGCGTCTGTCACTAACGCCCCGCCTTCAGGAGTTTGAAGCACGTCACAGTCATTCAATCATTGAATCCTACTCAGAATACCACAGACAAGGTTAGACCTTCCGGATTCTCTTCAATGCCGCCATCAGTTCTTGCCTATACCACGAAGACTCTGATCTCACGGAATGGCTGGCTCGTTTGTCAGGCGAGCACTCGGTTGTCAGGCGATCAACCATGCATCGTGTATCAGGAATCCAAGAGATATTCACCCAATCTAAGGTAGAACGGAGGTGGTTGTCAGTCACATGTTCATAGGTGAGAATGATGATGAGTGTCACGGATCATCACATTCATCAAGTTGAAGAACAAGTGATATCTTGGACAAAGAACAAGCGGAATTGAATAGAAGAACAATAGTAATTGCATTAATACTCGAGGTACAGCAGAGCTCCACACCTTAATCTATGGTGTGTAGAAACTCCACCGTTGAAAATACATAAGAACAAGGTCTAGGCATGGCCGTGAGGCCAGCCTCCCAAAGTGATCAAAAGATCTAAAGAACAAGAGATTCCAAAGATCAGAAGATGAAAATACAATAGAAAAAGGTCCTATATATAGAGAACTAGTAGCCTAGGGTGTACAGAGATGAGTAAATGACATAAAAATCCACTTCCGGGCCCACTTGGTGTGTGCTTGGGCTGAGCAATAAAGCATTTTCGTGTAGAGATTCTTCTTGGAGTTAAACGCCAGCTTTTATGCCAGTTTGGGCGTTTAACTCCCATTTTGGTGCCAGTTCCGGCGTTTAACGCTGGGAAATCTGAAGGTGACTTTGAATGCCAGTTTGGGCCATCAAATCTTGGACAAAATATGGACTATCATATATTGCTGGAAAGCCCAGGATGTCTACTTTCCAACGCCGTTGAGAGCGCGCCAATTGGGCTTCTGTAGCTCCAGAAAATCCACTTTGAGTGCAGGGAGGTCAGAATCCAACAGCATCTGCAGTCCTTTTCAGTCTCTGAATCAGATTTTTGCTCAGGTCCCTCAATTTCAGCCAGAAAATACCTGAAATTACAGAAAAACACGCAAACTCATAGTAAAGTCTAGAAAAGTGAATTTTAACTAAAAACTAATAAAAATATACTAAAAACTAAACCAAATATACTAAAAACATACTAAAAACAATGCCAAAAAGCGTACAAATTATCCGCTCATCAATCGGAATGGCTCCGTATGAGGCTTTGTATGGGAGAAAATGTCAATCTCCGCTATGTTGGTATGAAGCTGGAGAGAAAAACTTGTTGGGGCCAGAAATGATAGCTGAGACTACTGAACAAGTCAAGAAAATCCGTGATAGGATGCTTACGGCGCAGAGTCGTCAAAAGAGTTACGCCGATCAGAGGCGAAAGCCCTTAGAATTTGAGGAAGGAGACCATGTTTTCCTTAAGGTCACTCCGACTACAGGAGTAGGTAGGGCGATTAAGGCAAAGAAGTTGAATCCTCGATACATTGGTCCATTTCAGATCCTAGAGAGGATTGGACCGGTGGCGTATCGGATGGCTCTACCACCTCATCTTTCAAACCTGCACGACGTATTTCATGTGTCGCAGCTTCGAAAGTACACTCCTGATGCTAGCCATGTGTTAGAACCTGAGTCGGTTCAGTTAAGGGAAGATTTGACGCTTCCAGTGGCTCCAGTCAGAATTGATGATACTAGTATCAAACGGTTGCGTGGAAAAGAGGTTTCTTTAGTGAAAGTGGCTTGGCGTCGAGGCGGTGTTGAGGAACACACTTGGGAACTTGAGTCGGAGATGCGAACGGATTATCCGCATTTATTCTCAGGTAATTGCATTTGAATTTTGTGGGCAAAATTCCCAATTAGGTGGGTAGAATGTAAAACCCGGTTAATTAACGGCTAATTAACCCATAAATGAGAATTTATTCTAGAAAGCCTAAAATGTGATTTTTATGGCTAAATGTGATAGAGGAGACTGAGACGAGAATTTTGGTACCAATTTTATAGAATTCGGACCAAGATTGGACCGAACGGGCCAAACCGGGCCAATTGGACCCAAAGTGAGCCCTTGGCCCAACATAACTAGACCAAAACCCTAGTTTTCAGCATTCTCTCTCCTCACTAAACACACTCACATGCTAAAAATGGAGGCCATGGAGGAAAGAACTCTCTCTCAAGTTCTTTCTCTCACTTGATCTTCAAACCACCATAACTTTTGATCTAGAGCTCCGATTGCCGCTCCGTTTGCGGCCACGCGTTCACCGCGGAGAGCTCTACAAAACCCATACAATTAATCTTGAGGTAAGCCACGTGTTTCTGTTCGAAATTCCAGCCCTTATTTTCGAGTTTCATGGGTAAAATGTTGAGATTTTGGGTTCTTTGATGTTATAGGACCCAACTCTCTTGAAGGAGAAGGTTAATCTTGTCTCCTTGGACCTTGGGTGTGGTAAGATTCTCAACCCTAGTGTAATTTTGTTGTTCTATGATGTTTGAGTTTTGAGATGTTGTGTATGGGTATGATGGTTGTGGCTTAGGTTGTATATGTGTGGATATTGGAGCTTGATTGGTGATTTTGAAAAGCTTGGAGAGGGTTTGGTGGTGAAAAATCTGTTCTTGGAGGTGTTGAGGCCTTGAGAGCTTGTGGATAAGTGGTTTGGAAGTGCTCCGGGGGAGCTTGGGAAAATCGGCTAAGGTATGGTTTCGGTTTCCCGTATCTAATATGTAATGTGGTAGGAAATACTTAGGCTAGAGGCCCTAAGATAGGCATTGAATTGTTGACGTTGTTGAATGATTGAGATATATGATGTGGTCATATATGTGATGATGATTATTGATGCCTTGGTGGTATGATGTATGAGAAATATGCATGTTGTGATATGTGCTTGATGATTGGTTATGGTTGAATTGTGGGTTGAACCATGTTGATGGTGAGTATGATGTTGATTGTGTATAATAATGATTTATTGGAATTGGTGTTGTTGAGAATTGGCATGAGGGATAGTATATGATATGTCAATGTGTTTGAGTTTGAGCCACTTGGTTGAAGTGGGGTAAAATGATGAGATAGTGATTTTGGTAAATTGTGGTAATGTGTCAATGTGTGAGTTGAGGAGGCTTGATGTTGTATTTGATATATTTTGATTGATTTCAAAGAAAAGGGATGAACTTGGCATGTTTTGATTGGTTTTGAAAAGAGTTGGAAATGGCTTGTTTTGAAAATGGCACTTTGTGGTTTTGTATGAAAATATGGTTTTTGGGCACACTTTGGCGGGACATAACTTGGACTACGGATCTCCGTTTTGTACCAAATCTGTTTAGAAATGAAATTGGATCCGGGATGTCCATGCCGTTCGAAGAACGGGTGAAAAACGATTTAAAATGAGGAAATTATGTCCGTTGGAAGATTGGGGTTTAAATCTGTGAATTCTGCAGCTTTTAACTTAGAAAATTTTTAGCAGAATGACCCCTTGCGCGTGGGCGCACTTGGCGCGTACGCGCCGATCTTCCAGAAAACGCCATCCACGCGTGCGCGTGGTGTGCAGGGGCGCGCCGATGGTGCTGCACCCAATGCCCCGCCATTTTCCAGAGAGTTATGCCAGAATTGTGCCAGTGTTGTGCCTGGGGCACGAGAACACCCGCGCGTACGCGTGGTTGACGCGTGCGCGTCGATTGGCAAATTTGTAGTCCACGCGTTAGCGTGCATGACGCTTGCGCGTCGATGAGTTTTTGAGGCCATCCACGCGTGCGCGTGGAGTGCGCGTACGCGTGGCCCTGTTTTCATCCCAAAGTTGATTTTTGAGTTTTAAAAGCCAAATCTCATACTTCTAAGCCTCCGATCTCACCATTTATGTCTTAAATCATTATGACATGCCTAGCTATTAAAAAGGGGCTAGTGAATGAGGTAACTTGCGAGTGAAGCAAGGGAAAAATGAATGATTAATGAGGATCAAAGATGATTATGTGAGATGCGGATGATGGTGGTGGAAGTGCTTGTTGTGCCATGGGCCGAAAGGCTATAATTGTTAATGAAACGGCTGGTTATGGATTTAACCGTGAGCCGGAAAGGCTGTGTATGATATGAATATTGGCTGGTTCTGGACTGAACCGTGAGCCGGATGGCTGATATGGATGTTGATCCATGAATGAGAATTCATGCATGTTTATGCTGAATTATTGATAATTGAGATTTGCACTTTCACTATCAGGGGCACGAGATCCCTGGGAGGAAGCAGTGGCTAGCCACCACGTGCTCCAGGTGGAGGCTCGAGACTCTGTTGACCCTATGTCATAAGTGTGGCCGGGCACTGTGAAAGACCCGGATGAGCTCGCCCCCGAAATATTCACCAGTGAGGGTGATGGATATGGATCATATTTATGATCAAGTTTATAACGAGTATAACTCGAGTTGGGGATGCGCAACAGAGGGACAGTCCAATGGTTAGCGACCAGGACTTGTCGGGTTGGCTCTATAACCGACAAGATGATATCATCAGCCACTAGGGACAGGCATTCATCATATGCATATTATGTGAATTGTTTGAGATTGCCTATTTGATTGCATATTACTTTCTAATTGTCTAAATGTCTTAACTGCTCCTATTTGTATATTCTTTGTCTGATATAACTGTGTTTGCTACATTATACTCCTGCTGGTGGTTGGGAGGTTTGAAGGAATTGGAAAGGGAAGTATTAGTTAGACTGAAGAATCTTTAGTCAGATGCCCTTATATGGTTAGCTTGTTTATAAGCTTTGAAATTATCTAGAGGAAGTTCTAGGAATGCCTTTGGCTTTTCTCTATTATTATGTATTATATATGTGGAAGCTGTTACCATGCTGGGGACCTCTGGTTCTCACCCATGCGGATTTTGTGGTTTTCAGATGCAGGACGTAAGGTTTCCCACTGAGGCATGCTGGAGACTTCTAGATTTGCGAAGATCCTTTGTTTTCGGGACTATGTTTTGGTTTACATGTTTTGCCTAGATACTTTTATCTCCATTAAATAATACAAACTGTGATGACTCCTCTTATGGGAGATTTTGGAGAATAGGTTTTATGTATTTGTGTCCCTTTGGGTTTCCTTTGGGGTTTCCATTATTTTATTATATGTATATATTGCTATGCTCGGACCGGTTATCTTCGCAGCCGGATCTTGAGTCTTGATATTCCTGTTTTTGACACTCCTTTGTATATACATAATCTCGCGTTGGGTTATTCCTGTTCGTTACGTTAACGATCGGAGTGTTGCGCTTTTGAGTTGCGGTTTTTGTTTACCCCTTTTTCTACAAAGGCTCCTAGTTATAATCAATCATTCATATTACTATACGTACTAAATTTTTATTTTAGAGATCGTAATACCTTGCCATCTCTGAATTATGACTTAAGCATAAGACTCTGTATGGTAGAGTGTTACACAAGACGATTAAAAGAAGATGAAATAAAACTGTTGAGATAAAAAAATAGAACGTTTCAAATATAAAGATAAAATTAAGACTTAACACAAACTTTAGCGACTAAAACAATACTTTACTCTCTCAACAAAAATAACAAACTCTAAATTCCAAAATATAAATATTAAATCCTAAAACTTAACAATCAAAATATTCAAATTAAAAACAAAACACAATTTGAATAAAATAACAAATTCTAAACTCTAAACACTAAACATTAAATCATAAAAAATTAAATTCATAAAAGATAATAAGATGAGTAAATTCTAGAATTTTTCATACGAACAAAAATAAATTATCAAATAAGTATTTGAATAACTAAAATATACTAAATTATCAAATAATTATTTCTCATTTATTCCATTATTTATTTCTCTCAGATAATTTATTATTGTTTGATCTTTGACTTTCTAATAAGAACATCGTACACATCTATTAGAGACAAAAATATGGTGATAAAATCAAATGTTAAAAATTCTATAATACAAAAGTTAAGTGGAAAACATTCTTTTAGAAAATATATTAACATTTCTATATCTTCAATCTTCTTCTTATATAGAGGAAAAAAATAGATTCTTTCAACTATTTTTTTATTTGTTCAATAATGTGTAAATTATCGTCTTATACTTTTTAAATGAAATGAAGAAAAACTATATGAGAAAAAAATACTATATGATAAAAATTTAATGACATTTTACTAAATAATTAAGAAAAAATTTGAGAGAATCCACTCTATAAAAAGAGTATATTTGATTAGTTATTTTTTATTTTTTTTATTTTGACAAGAATATAAGAGAAAGTGAACTTTTTTTGCAAGACGGAAACAATACAAGTAGGTAAGTAATAAAATTCAATCTTTATTCAACCAACAAAATTTAAAATCCATTTAAATAAATGTGTGAAACATATCTTTAAATTTAGTGTCTCATATTTTCTCTCTCTTACATTTAAAATACAAAACCAAATTCTCTAAAAATAAATGTATTTAAATTTAATACAAAATATAATCCAAACAAGAGTAAAATATTTACTTTTTAATATAAAGTTCTATTTTTATCCCTAAACGTTTTATTTCGTCTTATGTTAATCTTCTACTCAAAATTAAAATTTTTTTCTTTCAAGTATACCCTTTTCACCTCTATTTTTAGCTCACTTTTTTTTGTAATTCTGTCAATTTTGCTCTTAGATCACTATGACAACTACTATGAACAATTATAATTTTTGTCGTTATTTAGAAGAAAATCATAATGAAAGAATGGATATTTTTAAAAGAAAAAATTTTAATTTTGACCAGAGGATTAAAAAAAGACGAAATAAAACTGTTGAGATAAAAAATAGAACGTTTCAAACATAAATACAAAATTAAGACTTAACACAAATGTTAGCGACTAAAACAATACTTTACTCTTTAAACAAAAATAACAAACTCTAAATTCCAAAATATAAATATTAAATCCTAAACGTTAACAATCGAAATATTTAAATTATAAACAAAACACAATTTGAATAAAATAACAAATTTTAAATTCTAAAATCAAAGCACTAACTTTAAATCATAAAGAATTAAATTCATAAAAGATAATAAGATGAGTAAATTTTAGAATTTTTCATACGAACAAAAATAAATTATCATATAAGTATTTGTATAACTAAAATATACTAAATTATCAAATAAGTATTTCTCATTTTTGTATTATTTATTTCTCTTAAATAATTTATTATCGTTTGATCTTTGACTTTTTAATAAGATCTATGTACAAAATATCAAATACTAATATATGATGATAAAATCAGAGGTTAAAAATTCTATAATACAAAATTTAAGTGAGAAATATTCTTTTTAAAAAATATATTAGCATTTCTATATCTTCAATCTTCCTTTTATATAGAAGAAAAAAATAGATTCTTTCAACTTTTTTGTTTTAGTTATATAACAATGTGTACATTATCATATTATACTTTTTAAATAGAATCAAGCAAAAATACGAGAAAAAAAATATTAAATGATAAAAATTAAATAACATTTTACTAAACAATTAAAAAAATTTTGAGAGAATCCACTCTAAAAAAGTGTATATCTGATTAGTTATTTTTTTATTTTTTATTTTGTCAAGAACATAAGAGAAAGTAAAATTTCTTTGCAAGACGGAAATAATACAATTAGGTAAGTAATAAAATCCAATTTTTATTCGACCAACAAAATTTAAAATCTATTTAAATAAATATAAAAAATATCTTTAAATTTAATGTCTCATATTTTTCTCTCTTATATTTAAAATACAAAATCAAACTCTCTAAAAATAAATGTATTTAAATTTAAAATAAAATATAAACCAAACAAGAGTAAAATATTGTTTTACTTTCTAATGCAACGTTCTATTTTTATCCCCAAACATTTTATTTCGTCTTATTTTGATCTTCTGGTCAAAATTAAAATTTTTTTGTTCCAAGAATACCCTTTTCATCACTATTTTTAGCTCTTTTTTTTCTTACTTTTCTGTCATTTTTCCTCTTAGATCACACTAATAGCTACTATGAATAATTATTATTTTTGTCGTTATTTATAAGAAAATCATAATAAAAGAAATGATATTTTTGAAAGAAAAAATTTTAATTTTGACCAGACGATTAAAAGAAGATGAAATAAAACTGTTGAGATAAAAAAATAGAACGTTTCAAATATAAAGATAAAATTAAGACTTAACACAAAATTTAGCGACTAAAATAATACTTTATTCTCTCAACAAAAATAACAAACTATAAATTCCAAAATATAAATATTAAATCCTAAAACTTAACAATCAAAATATTCAAATTAAAAACAAAACACAATTTGAAATAAAATAACAAATTCTAAACTCTAAACACTAAACATTAAATCATAAAAAATTAAATTCATAAATGATAATAAGATGAGTAAATTCTAGAATTTTTCATACGGACAAAAATAAATTATCAAATAAGTATTTGAATAACTAAAATATACTAAATTATCAAATAAATATTTCTCATTTTTTTCATTATTTATTTCTCTCAGATAATTTATTATTGTTTGATCTTTGATTTTGTAATAAGAACTTCGTACACATATATCAGAGACAAAAATATGGTGATAAAATTAAATGTTGAAAATTCTATAATACAAAAGTTAAGTGAAAAATATTCTTTTAGAAAATATATTAACATTTCTATATCTTTAATTTTTCTCTTATATAGAGGAAAAAAATAGATTCTCTCAACTATTTTTTTATTTGTTCAATAATGTGTAAATTATCATCTTATACTTTTTAAATGAAATCAAGAAAAACTATATGAAAAAAATACTATATGATAAAAATTTAATGACATTTTACTAAATAATTAAGAAAAAATTTGAGAGAATCCACTCTATAAAAAGAGTATATTTGATTAGTTATTTTTTATTTTTTATTTTGACAAGAATATAAGAGAAAGTGAATTTTCTTTGCAAGACGGAAACAATACAATTAGGTAAGTAATAAAATTCAATTTTTATTCAACCAACAAAATTTAAAATCCATTTAAATAAATATGTGAAACATATCTTTAAATTTAGTGTCTCATATTTTCTCTCTCTTACATTTAAAATACAAAACCAAATTCTCTAAAAATAAATGTATTTAAATTTAATACAAAATATAATCCAAACAAGAGTAAAATATTGTTTTACTTTTTAATATAAAGTTCTATTTTTATCGCCTGACGTTTTATTTCATCTTATGTTAATCTTCTAGTCAAAATTAAAATTTTTTTCTTCCAAGTATACCCTTTTCACCTCTATTTTTAGCTCTCTTTTTTTTTGTAGTTCTGTCAATTTTGCTCTTAGATCACTATGACAACTACTATGAACAATTATAATTTTTGTTGTTATTTAGAAGAAAATCATAATGAAAGAATGGATATTTTTGAAAGAAAATATTTTAATTTTGACAAGAGGATTAAAAAAAGACGAAATAAAACTGTTGATATAAAAAATAGAACGTTTCTAACATAAAGGCAAAATTAAGACTTAACACAAACGTTAGCGACTAAAACAATACTTTACACTTTAAATAAAAATAACAAACTCTAAATTCCAAAATATAAAGATTAAATCCTAAACGTTAACAATCGAAATATTTAAATTATAAACAAAACACAATTTGAATAAAATAACAAATTTTAAATTCTAAAATCTAAACACTAACATTAAATCATAAAGAATTAAATTCATAAAAGATAATAAGATGAGTAAATTTTAGAATTTTCCATACGAACAAAAATAAATTATCATATAAGTATTTGTATAACTAAAATATACTAAATTATCAAATAAGTATTTCTCATTTTTGTATTATTTATTTCTCTTAGATAATTTATTATCGTTTGATCTTTGACTTTTTAATAAGATTTACGTACAAAATATCAGATACTAATATAATGATAAAATCAAAGGTTAAAAATTCTATAATACAAAATTTAAGTGAGAAATATTCTTTTTAAAAAATATATTAGCATTTCTATATCTTCAATCTTCCTCTGATATAGAGGAAAAAAAAATAGATTTTCTCAACTTTTTTGTTTTAGTTATATAACAAAGTGTACATTATCATATTATACTTTTTAAATAGAATCAAGCAAAAATACGAGCAAAAAATATTAAATGATAAAAATTAAATAACATTTTACTAAACAATTAAAAAAATTTTGAGAGAATCCACTCTAAAAAAGAGTATATTTGATTAGTTATTTTTCCATTTTTTATTTTGTCAAGAACATAAGAGAAAGTAAAATTTCTTTGCAAGACGGAAATAATACAATTAGGTAAGTAATAAAATTCAATCTTTATTCAACCAACAAAATTTAAAATCTATTTAAATAAATATAAAAAAATATCTTTAAATTTAATGTCTCATATTTTCTCTCTCTTATATTTAAAATACAAAATCAAACTCTCTAAAAATAAATGTATTCAAATTTAAAACAAAATATAAACCAAACAAGAGTAAAATATTGTTTTACTTTCTAATGCAACGTTCTATTTTTATCCCCAAACATTTTATTTCGTCTTATTTTAATCTTTTGGTCAAAATTAAAATTTTTTTGTTCCAAAAATACCTTTTTCACCACTATTTTTAGCTCTTTTTTTTCTTATTTTTCTGTCATTTTTCCTCTTAGATCACACTAATAGCTACTATGAATAATTATTATTTTTGTCGTTATTTATAAGAAAATCATAATAAAAGAAACGATATTTTTAAAAGAAAAAATTTTAATTTTGACCAGACGATTAAAAAAAGATGAAATAAAACTATTGAGATAAAAAAATAGAACGTTTCAAATATAAAGATAAAATTAAGACTTAACACAAAATTTAGCGACTAAAACAATACTTTATTCTCTCAACAAAAATAACAAACTCTAAATTCCAAAATATAAATATTAAATCCTAAAACTTAACAATCAAATTATTCAAATTAAAAACAAAACACAATTTGAATAAAATAACAAATTCTAAACTCTAAACACTAAACATTAAATCATAAAAAATTAAATTCATAAAAGATAATAAGATGAGTAAATTCTAGAATTTTTCATACGGACAAAAATAAATTATTAAATAAGTATTTGAATAACTAAAATATACTAAATTATCAAATAAATATTTCTCATTTTTTAATTATTTATTTTTCTCAAATAATTTATTATTGTTTGATCTTTGACTTTGTAATAAGAACTTCGTAGACATATATCAGAAACAAAAATCTGGTGATAAAATTAAATGTTAAAAATTCTATAATACAAAAGTTAAGTGGAAAATATTCTTTTAGAAAATATATTAACATTTCTATATCTTCAATCTTTCTCTTATATAGAGAAAAAAAATAGATTCTCTCAACTATTTTTTTATTTGTTCAATAATGTGTAAATTATCATCTTATACTTTTTAAATGAAATCAAGAAAAACTATATGAGAAAAAATACTATATGATAAAAATTTAATGACATTTTACTAAATAATTAAAGAAAAATTTGAGAGAATCCACTCTATAAAAAGAGTATATTTGATTAGTTATTTTTTATTTTTTTATATTGACAAGAATATAAGAAAAAGTGAAATTTCTTTGCAAGACGGAAACAATACAATTAGGTAAGTGATAAAATTCAATCTTTATTCAACCAACAAAATTTAAAATCCATTTAAATAAATGTGTGAAACATATCTTTAAATTTAGTGTCTCATATTTTCTCTCTCTTATATTTAAAATACAAAACCACATTATCTAAAAATAAATGTATTTAAATTTAATACAAAATATAATCCAAACAAGAGTAAAATACTGTTTTACTTTTTAATATAAAGTTCTATTTTTATCCCCAAACGTTTTATTTTGTCTTATGTTAATTTTCTAGTCAAAATTAAAATTTTTTCTTCCAAGTATGTCCTTTTCACCTCTATTTTTAGCTCTCTTTTTTTTTGTAATTCTGTCATTTTTGCTCTTAGATCACTATGACAACTACTATGAACAATTATGATTTTTGTCGTTATTTATAAGAAAATCATAATGAAAGAATGGATATTTTAAAAAAATTAATTTTGACCAGAAGATTAAAAAAAGACGAAATAAAACTGTTGAGATAAAAAAATAGAACGTTTCAAACATAAAGACAAAATTAAGACTTAACACAAACGTTAGCGACTAAAATAATACTTTACTCTTTAAACAAAAATAACAAACTCTAAATTCCAAAATATAAATATTAAATCCTAAACGCTAACAATCGAAATATTTAAATTAAAAACAAAACACAATTTGAATAAAATAACAAATTTTAAATTCTAAACTCTAAACACTAAACATTAAATCATAAAGAATTAAATTCATAAAAGATAATAAGATGAGTAAATTTTAGAAATTTTCATACGAACAAAAATAAATTATCATATAAGTATTTGTATAACTAAAATATACTAAATTATCAAATAAGTATTTCTCATTTTTGTATTATTTGTTTCTCTTAGATAATTTATTATCGTTTGATTTTTGACTTTTTAATAAGATCTACGTACAAAATATCAGATACTAATATATCATGATAAAATCAGAGGTTAAAAATTCTATAATACCAAATTTAAGTGAGAAATATTCCTTTTAGAAAATATATTAGCATTTCTATATCTTAAATCTTCCTCTTATATAGAGGGAAAAAATAGATTCTCTCAACTTTTTGATTTTAATTATTTAACAAAATGTTATCATCTTATACTTTTTAAATAGAATCAAACAAAAATACGAGAAAAAAAATTAAATGATAAAAATTAAATAACATTTTACTAAACAATTAAATTTTTTTTGAGAGAATCCACTCTAAAAAAGAGTATATTTGATTATTTATTTTTTTATTTTTTATTTTGTCAAGAACATAAGAGAAAGTAAAATTTCTTTGCAAGACGAAAACAATACAATTAGGTAAGTAATAAAATTCAATTTTTATTCAACCAACAAAATTTAAAATCTATTTAAATAAATATAAGAAATATATCTTTAAATTTAATGTCTCATATTTTCTCTCTCTTATATTTAAAATACAAAATCAAACTCTCTAAAAATAAATGTATTTAAATTTAAAACAAAATATAATCCAAACAAGAGTAAAATATTGTTTTACTTTCTAATGTAACATTCTATTTTTATCCCCAAACGTTTTATTTCGTCTTATTTTAATCTTCTGGTCAAAATTAATTTTTTTTGTTCCAAAAATACCCTTTTCACTACTGTTTTTAGCTTTTTTTTTTTCTTATTTTTCTGTTATTTTTCCTCTTAGATCACTATAATAGCTACTATGAACAATTATGATTTTGTCGTTATTTAGAAGAAAATCATAATGAAAGAAATGATATTTTTGAAAGGAAAAATTTTAATTTTGACCAGATGATTAAAAGAAGATGAAATAAAACTGTTGAGATAAAAAAATAGAACGTTTCAAACATAAAGACAAAGTTAAGACTTAACACAAATGTTAGCGACTAAAACAATATAAACCCCATAAAATTTATGAGTAATTAATCAATAAATTAATTTATAATAAAAGAAATAAAAAAATGTGAATTTTATAGTAAAATAGGATAGAGCTAATTAAAACAAGAATTTTGACACTAATTTTAAAAAATTTGGCCCAAAATTGGGCTGAACGGACCGAACCGGGTGGACCAGACCCATATTGAGCCCAAGGCCCAACCCAACTCACCCAATTGAACAAAACAGCACCCCCTCCCTTCTTGGCATTCATTTTTCATGCTGAAACTCAGCATGAAGGGGGAAGGAGCTCTCTCACAAACATAAACCTAGTTTGAACTTCAAACCAAGATAACTTTTGATTCGGAGCTCCGATTGACGAGCCGTTTACGGCCCCACGTTCGTTTCGGAGTCTTCTTCAATTCTATTCAACTAAAGAGGTATGTCTCTATCAAATTCGTGTCCAGTGTTCTGTGTCCCCTTTATGTGCGAAATTGGTTTGAGTTTTAAGTGATTTTGATGATTTTGGTGGTTTAGGTACAATCTAACATTGGATATTTGTTGGATTATACTCCAATCATCAATGGATAAGGTAAGAAAACTCTAAACCCTGTAATATATAATATTTTTGGACACTTAGGCTATTGACCTATTGGATAGGATTGGATTAAATTAGTTGTTGAAGTTGTTGTATGATGATGGATGATGATTTGATGAATTCGGGTTGTTTTGGTGAATTGTGATGTTGATGTTGATAAAATGGTGTTGAAGATTGAGATTAAGATTGATCATGATGATTGTTGGTGATATAATGATGATGGATGATTGTGTTGGTTGAGAAATGTTATAGTGTGAAATAATTGATAATTGAGGTTGAAGAATCTGTAATGTGAATGAAAATTGGCGTAAATGGTGATTTGTGACACAACAGGTAAGTTATGAGGTAAATTGGAGTTTGGTGTTATTTTAAGTTGGTTTTGGTTATGAACTTTAAGGATTTGAGAATTTAGTGATCCTTGGTAAAAATTAATTTTGGTGAACTTTGACGGATCATATCTTGAGCTACCATTTTTGAAATGGAATGAATTTTATATCAAATCAAAGATATTTCAAAGAGCTTTAAAATGGTATTAATTTTGTAGAAATCTAAATTTTATAGAGAAAGATATGATCATTGAAAGTTGGTGTCAAAAATTTGAATTCTGTGATGTTGCAGAATTTGTGATTTCTGATTTGTGTGCGCACGCACACTACTGTGCGCGTGCTCTGATCAGTGGCAAATTTTAACTTGTGCGCACACACACCTTGTGTATTTTTAAAAACGTGCATACGCACACTCTTGTGCGCACGCACACACAGGGAAATTCCTACTGTTTGGGAGCGCTAGCATGCTTTGTACGCACACACCACCTACTGAATTTTGCAAGCTGTGTGCACGCACAACATTGTGCGCACGCACACGCTGGAAGGTGCATTCTGTTGAGAGCGTTCACACGCATCGTGCGTATAAACAGAATGAAGATTTCTAATTCATGTGCATACACATACCTCTATGCGTACGCACACTTCTTGAAAATCCCTATGGGCGTGCGTACGCACAACTCTATGCGTACGCACACTACCCTGTTTTTCAATAAAAATCTTATTTTTAACTGTTTCACCTTCTCGGCAAGCTTGTAAACTTCCGTGACACTTATCTAAGACTCTTTGGCTTGTTTTTGGATGTCAAATTATAAACATAGAGAAGGTCCTAGGTGAATTTAATTCGGTATTTCTGGTAAAAAGTTAAAGAACAGAGGCTTAGGCTTCTGGAGTACTTAGGACAGTTTTGGTTGAGTGAGGAGGCAGCGTATGGTATTGGTGATTATTGACAATGAATTGTGAAAGTGGTGAACTAATGAGTTCAGAATGAATTGTGAAAGTGATGAACTAATGAGTACTGAATGAATTGTGAAAGTGGTAAACTATCGAGTACTGAATAAAATGATTATGCAAACCACTGATGAAATATTTTAATGAGATTATTGAGACGCTATGTGCCTGGCAGGGACGGTAGTTAATCCCTCCTGTCAAGGTCGCCGCGGCGGCATAAGGACGGTGGTTAATCCCGCTTACGTTGAGATGTGAGGTCCATGGCAAGAGTATCCTGCTCACATCCCTTTGGAATCACTATAGTGTGCAGGAACTGACATCCTGGACCGTGACCCAGGCACGATATCTCGGGAGTTCCAATTATGAGACCGAAGGGCGACATCTCCATGGAGATATGTCGGGTTGGCAGTTGAACCGACAATGTGATATCACAACCAAATAGGACAGGCATTCATCATGTGCATCTTTTATCTGTTTGCTTGCTTTGCCGACTTGTATTGCTTGCCTAATTGTATAACTTGTCTAATTGCCTATTTGAATTACTTGCCATATATGCTTATACTTGTGCTTTACTTGTATTGTATTAATTGTGTATTCTACTAGGATTGAGGAGGTTCGAAAGATGGTGGCGATGGGTCGCATGGATGATAGGTTGGTGAAGGCTGTGGGAAATTCACTAAGTTAGATTACCCCCTTTATCATTATGGTTTTAATTGATGTTTTAGCTTTAAGTTGAATCTTGTGATGGATATAAAGTTCTAGGATTGCCTCTGGCGTCCCAGAGTCTTATATCTTACATCACTGGGCACTGTTACCATACTAAGAACCTCCGATTCTCATTCCATACTATGTTGTTATTTTTCAGATGCAGGTCGCAACTGGTGCACGAAGTTTGTGATCAATACTTTTCACAACTCAAATAATCCCCGGTAATGAATCCAAAAACTTGGTGTTCAATACCATGGCATAAACACAATTTCGCACAACTAACCAGCAAGTGCACTGGGTCGTCCAAGTAATAAACCTTACGCGAGTAAGGGTCGATCCCACGGAGATTGTTGGTATGAAGCAAGCTATGGTTGGTGCGCGAAATTGTGAACAATACTTTTCACAACTCTCATAATCCCCGGTCATGAACTCCAAAAAACTTGGTAGCTCAATCCCATGGCATTACACAACTTCGCACAACTAACCAGCAAGTGCACTGGGTCGTCCAAGTAATACCTTACGTGAGTAAGGGTCGATCCCACGGAGATTGTTAGTATGAAGCAAGCTATGGTCATCTTGTAAATCTTAGTCAGGCAGACTCAAATGGATATGATGATGAACGAAAATAACATAAAAGGTAAAGATAGAGATACTTATGTAATTCATTGGTCGGAACTTCAGATAAGCGCATGAAGATGCCTTCCCTTCCGTCTCTCTGCTTTCCTACTGTCTTCATCCAATCCTTCCTACTCCTTTCCATGGCAAGCTTGTGTAGGGTTTCACCGTTGTCAATGGCTACCTCCCATCCTCTCAGTGAAAGCGATTGCATATGCCCTGTCACGGCACGCGGAATTCAGCTGTCGGTTCTCGGTCAGGCCGGAATAATATCCATTGATACTTTTGCGTCTGTCACTAACGCCCCGCCTGCTAGGAGTTTGAAGCACGTCACAGTCATTCAGTCATTGAATCCTACTCAGAATACCACAGACAAGGTTAGACCTTCCGGATTCTCTTGAATGCTGCCATCAGTTCTTGCCTATACCACGAAGACTCTGATCTCACGGAATGGTTGGCTCGTTTGTCAGGCGAGCACTCGGTTGTCAGGCGATCAACCATGCATCGTGCAATCAGGAATCCAAGAGATATTCACTAGAGCCTTAGTTGCTTGTAGAACAAAAGTGGTTGTCAGTCACCTTGTTCATAAGTGAGAATGATGATGAGTGTCACGGATCATCACATTCATCAAGTTGAAGAACAAGTGATATCTTGGACAAAGAACAAGCGGAATTGAATAGAAGAACAATAGTAATTGCATTAATACTCGAGGTACAGCAGAGCTCCACACCTTAATCTATGGTGTGTAGAAACTCCACCGTTGAAAATACATAAGAACAAGGTCTAGGCATGGCCGAATGGCCAGCCTCCCAAATTGAGTTCAATCATAAAACATGATCAAAAGCTCTCTAATACAATAGTAAAAGGTCCTACTTATAGAAAACTAGTAGCCTAGGGTGTACAGAGATGAGTAAATGACATAAAAATCCACTTCTGGGCCCACTTGGTGTGTGCTTGGGCTGAGCAATGAAGCATTTTCGTGTAGAGACTCTTCTTGGAGTTAAACGCCAGCTTTTATGCCAGTTTGGGCGTTTAACTCCCATTTGGGTGCCAGTTCCAGCGTTTAACGCTGGGATTTCTTGAGGTGACTTTGAACGCCGGTTTGGGCCATCAAATCTTGGGCAAAGTATAGACTATCATATATTGCTGGAAAGCCCAGGATGTCTACTTTCCAACGCCGTTGAGAGCGCGCCAATTGGGCTTCTGTAGCTCCAGAAAATCCACTTCGAGTGCAGGGAGGTCAGAATCCAACAGCATCTGCAGTCCTTTTCAGTCTCTGGATCAGATTTTTGCTCAGGTCCCTCAATTTCAGCCAGAAAATACCTGAAATCACAGAAAAACACACAAACTCATAGTAAAGTCCAGAAAAGTGAATTTTAGCTAAAAAATAATAAAAATATACTAAAAACTAACTAGATCATACCAAAAACATACTAAAAATAATGCCAAAAAGTGTATAAATTATCCGCTCATCAATGGTCACCTTGTAAATCTTAGTCAGGCAGACTCAAATGGGTATAAATGATGAATAAAACATAAAGATAAAGATAGAGATACTTATGTATGTCATTGGTGAGAGCTTCAGATAAGCGTATGAAGATGCCTTCCCTTCCGTCTCTCTGCTTTCCTACTGTCTTTATCCAATCCTTCTTACTCCTTTCCATGGCAAGCTTATGCAAGGGTTTCACCGTTGTCAGTGGCTACCTCCCATCCTCTCAGTGGAAATGTTCAACGCACCCTGTCACGGCACGGCTATCCATCTGTCGGTTCTCGATCAGGCCGGAATAGAATCCATTGATTCTTTTGCGTCTGTCACTAACGCCCCGCCTTCAGGAGTTTGAAGCACGTCACAGTCATTCAATCATTGAATCCTACTCAGAATACCACAGACAAGGTTAGACCTTCCGGATTCTCTTGAATGCCGCCATCAGTTCTTGCCTATATCACGAAGACTCTGATCTCATGGAATGGCTGGCTCGTTTGTCAGGTGAGCACTCGGTTGTCAGGCGATCAACCATGCATCGTGTATCAGGAATCCAAGAGATATTCACCCAATCTAAGGTAGAACGGAGGTGGTTGTCAGTCACACGTTCATAGGTGAGAATGATGATGAGTGTCACAGATCATCACATTCATCAAGTTGAAGAACAAGTGATATCTTGGACAAAGAACAAGCGGAATTGAATAGAAGAACAATAGTAATTGTATTAATACTCGAGGTACAGCAGAGCTCCACACCTTAATCTATGGTGTGTAGAAACTCCACCGTTGAAAATACATAAGAACAAGGTCTAGGCATGGCCGTGAGGCCAGCCTCCCAAAGTGATCAAAAGATCTCAAGAACAACAGAGTCCAAAGATCAGAAGATGAAAATACAATAGTAAAAGGTCCTATATATAGAGAACTAGTAGCCTAGGGTGTACAGAGATGAGTAAATGACATAAAAATCTACTTCCGAGCCCACTTGGTGTGTGCTTGAGCTGAGCAATGAAGCGTTTTCGTGTAGAGACTCTTCTTGGAGTTAAACGCCAGCTTTTATGCCAGTTTGGGCGTTTAACTCCCATTTTGGTGCCAGTTTGGGCGTTTAACGCTGGAATTTCTGAAGGTGACTTTGAACGCCGGTTTGGGCCATCAAATCTTGGGCAAAGTATGAACTATCATATATTGCTGGAAAGCCCAGGATGTCTACTTTCCAACGCCGTTGAGAGCGCGCCAATTGGGTTTTTGTAGCTCCAGAAAATCCACTTCGAGTGTAGGGAGGTCAGAATCCAACAACATCTGTAGTCCTTTTCAGTCTCTGAATCAGATTTTTGCTCAGGTCCCTCAATTTCAGCCAGAAAATACCTAAAATCACAGAAAAACACACAAACTCATAGTAAAGTCCAGAAAAGTGAATTTTAACTAAAAACTAATAAAAATCTACTAAGAACTCAACTAAAATTGCTAAAAACATACTAAAAACAATGCCAAAAAGCGTATAAATTATCCGCTCATCACAACACCAAACTTAAATTGTTGCTTGTCCTCAAGCAACTGAAGATCAAATAAGATAAAAAGAAAAGAATATGCAATGAATTCCAAAAACATCTATGAAGATCCGTATTAATTAGATGAGCGGGGCTTTTAGCTTTTTGCCTCTGAACAGTTTTGGCATCTCACTCTATCCTTTGAAACTCAGAATGATTGGCTTCTTTAGGAACTCAGAATCCAGATAGTGTTATTGATTCTCCTAGTTAAGTATGATGATTCTTGAACACAGCTACTTTATGAGTCTTGGCCGTGGCCCAAAGCACTCTGTCTTCCAGTATTACCACCGGATACATACATGCCACAGACACATAATTGGGTGAACCTTTTCAGATTGTGACTCAGCTTTGCTAGAGTCCCCAATTAGAGGTGTCCAGGGTTCTTAAGCACACTCTTTTTGCCTTGGATCACAACTTTATTTCTTTCTTTTTCTTTCTTTTTCTCTTTCTTTTTCGTTTTTTTTTCAAATTTTTTTTTGTATTCACTGCTTTTTCTTGCTTCAAGAACCATTTTGATGATTTTTCAGATCCTCAGTAACATGTCTCCTTTTTCATCATTCTTTCAAGAGCCAACATTCATGAATCACAAATTCAAAAGACATATGCACTGTTTAAGCATACATTCAGAAGACAAAAGAAATGCCACCACATCAAAATAATCAAACTGTTATAAAATTCAAAATTCATGCAATTCTTTCTTTTTTTTTTCAATTAAGAACATTTTTCATTTAAGAAATGTGATGGATTCATAGGACATTCATAACTTTAAGGCATAGACACTAAGACACTAATGATCATAAGACACAAACATGGACAAACATAAGCATTAATTTTCGAAAAACAGGAAAGTAAAGGTCAAGGAAATTAAAGAACGGGTCCACCTTAGTGATTGCGGCTCTTTCTTCCTCTTGAAAATCCTATGGAGTGCTTGAGCTCCTCAATATCTCTTCCTTGTCTTTGTTGCTCCTCTCTCATGATTCTTTGATCTTCTCTAATTTCATGGAGGAGGATGGAATGTTCTTGGTGCTCCACCCTTAGTTGTCCCATGTTGGAACTCAATTTTCCTAGGGAGGTGTTCAGTTGCTCCCAATAGTTTTGTGGAGGAAAGTGCATCCCTTGAGGCATCTCAGGGATCTCATGATGAGAGGAGTCTCTTGTTTGCTCCATCCTTTTCTTAGTGATGGGCTTATCCTCATCAATGGGGATGTCTCCCTCTATGTCAACTCCAACTGAATAACAGAGGTGACAAATAAGATGAGGAAAGGCTAACCTTGATAAGGTAGAGGACTTGTCCGCCACCTTATAGAGTTCTTGGGCTATAACCTCATGAACTTCCACTTCTTCTCCAATCATGATGCTATGAATCATGATTGCCCGATCTAGAGTAACTTCGGACCGGTTGCTAGTGGGAATGATTGAGCGTTGGATAAACTCCAACCATCCTCTAGCCACGGGTTTGAGGTCATGCCTTCTCAATTGAACCGGCTTTCCTCTTGAATCTCTCTTCCATTGGGTGCCCTCTTCACAAATGTCAGTGAGGACTTGGTCCAACCTTTGATCAAAGTTGACCCTTCTAGTGTAAGGATGTTCATCTCCTAGCATCATGGGCAAATTGAATGCCAACCTTACACTTTCCGGACTAAAATCCAAGTATTTCCCCCGAACCATAGTAAGATAATTCTTTGGATCCGGGTTCACACCTTGATCATGGTTCTTGGTGATCCATGCATTGGCATAGAACTCTTGAACCATTAAGATTCCGACTTGTTGAATGGGGTTGGTAAGAACTTCCCAACCTCTTCTTCGGATCTCATGTCGGATCTCCGGATATTCACTCTTTTTGAGTGAAAAAGGGACCTCGGGGATCACCTTCTTTAAGGCCACAACTTCATAGAAGTGGTCTTGATGCACCCTTGAGATGAATCTCTCCATCTCCCATGACTCGGAGGTGGAAGCTTTTGCCTTCCCTTTCCTCTTTCTAGAGATTTCTCCGGCCTTGGATGCCATAAATGGTTATGGAAAAACGAAAAAGCAACGCTTTTACCACACCAAACTTAAAAGGTTTGCTCGTCCTCGAGCAAAAGAAGAAAGAAGAGAGTAGAAGAAGAAGAAATGAGGAAGAAGGGAATGGCTTTTGTGTTCAGCCAAAGAGGGGGAGAAGTGGTGTTTAGGTTGTGTGAAAATGAAGGGGTGAAGAGGGGTATATATAGGGGAGGGGGAAGGGTAAGGTTCGGTCAAGTGAGGATGGGTTTGGGAGGGAAAGTGGTTTGAATTTGAATGGTGAGGTAGGTGGGGTTTTATGAAGGATGGATGTGAGTGGTGAAGAGAAAGATGGGATTTGATAGGTGAAGGGTTTTTGGGGAAGAGGTATTGAGGGGATTGGTGAATGGGGGAAGAAGAGAGAGGGTGGTGGGGATCTTGTGGGGTCCACAGATCCTGAGGTGTCAAGGAAAAGTCATCCCTGCACCAAATGGCATGCAAAATCACGTTTTCAGCCAATTCTGGCGTTAAACGCCGGGCTGGTGCCCATTTCTGGCGTTTAACGCCAGGTTCTTGCCCTTTTCTGGCGTTTAACGCCAGTCTGGTGCCCCTTTCTGGCGTTAAACGCCCAGAATGGTGCCAGACTGGGCGTTAAACGCCCACCTGCTAGCCTTACTGGCGTTTAAACACCAGTAAGTTCTTCCTCCAGGGTGTGCTATTTTTCTTCCTGTTTTTCATTCTGTTTTTGCTTTTTCAATTGATTTTGTGACTTCTCATGATCATCAACCTACAAAAAACATAAAATAACAAAAGAAAATAGATAAAATATAACATTGGGTTGCCTCCCAACAAGCGCTTCTTTAATGTCAGTAGCTTGACAGATGGCTCTCATGGAGCCTCACAAATGATCAGAGCAATGTGGGAACCTCCCAACACCAAACTTAGAGTTTGAATGTGGGGGTTCAACACCAAACTTAGAGTTTGGTTGTGGCCTCCCAACACCAAACTTAGAGTTTGACTGTGGGGGCTTTGTTTGACTCTGATTTGAGAGAAGCTCTTCATGCTTCCTCTCCATGGTGATAGAGGGATATCCTTGAGCCTTAAACGCAAAGGATTCTTCATTCATTTGAATGATCAGTTCGCCTCTATCAACATCAATCACAGCCTTTGCTGTGGCTAGGAAGGGTCTGCCAAGGATGATAGTTTCATCCATGCACTTCCCAGTCTCTAGGACTATGAAATCAGCAGGGATGTAATGGTTTTCAATCTTCACCAAAACATCCTCTACAAGTCCATGAGCTTGTTTTCTTGAGTTGTCTGCCATCTCTAATGAGATTCTTGCAGCTTGCACCTCAAAGATCCCTAGCTTCTCCATTACAGAGAGAGGCATGAGGTTTACACTTGACCCTAAGTCACACAGAGCCTTCTTGAAGGTCATGGTGCCTATGGTACAAGGTATTGAAAACTTCTCAGGATCTTGTCTCTTTTGAGGTAGTTTCTGCCTAGACGAGTCATCCAGTTCTTTGGTGAGCAAAGGAGGTTCATTCTCCCAAGTCTCATTTCCAAATAACTTGTCATTTAGCTTCATGATTGCACCAAGGTATTTAGCAACTTGCTCTTCAGTGACATACTCATCCTCTTCAGAGGAAGAATACTCATCAGAGCTCATGAAAGGCAGAAGTAAGTCCAATGGAATCTCTATGGTCTCTTTTTGAGCCTCAGATTCCCATGGTTCCTCATTAGGGAACTCATTGGAGGTTAGTGCACGCCCATTGAGGTCTTCCTCAGTGGCGTTCACTTCCTCTCCTTCCTCTCCAAATTCGGCCATGTTGATGGCCTTGCACTCTCCTTTTGGATTTTCTTCTGTATTGCTTGGGAGAGTACTAGGAGGGAGTTCAGTAACTTTCTTGCTCAGCTGTCCCACTTGTGCCTCCAAATTCCTAATGGAGGACCTTGTTTCAGTCATGAAACTTTGAGTGGTTTTGATTAGATCAGAGACCATCGTTGCTAAGTCAGAGGGGTTCTGCTTAGAATTCTCTGTCTGTTGCGGAGAAGATGATGGAAAAGGCTTGCCATTGCTAAACCTGTTTCTTCCACCATTATTGTTGTTGAAACCTTGTTGAGGTCTCTGTTGATCCTTCCATGAGAAATTTGGGTGATTTCTCCATGAAGAATTATAGGTGTTTCCATAGGGTTCTCCTAGGTAATTCACCTCTTCCATTGAAGGGTTCTCAGGATCATAGGCTTCTTCTTCAGATGAAGCATCCTTAGTACTGCTTGGTGCATTTTGCATTCCAGACAGACTTTGAGAAATCAAATTGACTTGTTGAGTCAATATCTTGTTCTGAGCCAGAATGGCATTCAGAGTATCAATCTCAAGAACTCCTTTCTTCTAATTTGTCCCATTGTTCACAGGATTCCTTTCAGAAGTGTACATGAATTGGTTATTTGCAACCATTTCAATCAGCTCTTGAGCTTCTGCAGGCGTCTTCTTCAAATGAAGAGATCCTCCAGCAGAGCTATCCAAAGACATCTTGGATAGTTCAGAAAGCATGTCAGAAGGACATTTTCTGATTAATTGTTTGTATCTTTCCCAAGCTTCATAGAGGGATTCTCCATCCTTCTGTCTGAAGGTTTGGACTTCCACTCTAAGCTTACTCAATTTTTGAGGTGGAAAGAACTTTGCCAAGAAGGCATTGACTAGCTTTTCCCATGAGTCCAGGCTTTCTTTAGGTTGTGAGTCCAACCATGTCCTAGCTCTGTCTCTTACAGCAAAAGGGAATAGCATTAGTCTGTAGACCTCAGGGTCAACCCCATTAGTCTTGACAGTGTCACAGATTTGCAAGAATTCAGCTAAAAACTGATGAGGATCTTCCAATGGAAGTCCATGGAACTTGCAATTCTGTTGCATTAGAGAAACTAATTGAGGCTTAAGCTCAAAGTTGTTTGCTCCAATGGCAGGGATAGAGATGCTTCTCCCATAGAAGTCGGGAGTAGGTGCAGTGAAGTCACCCAGCACCTTCCTTGCATTGTTGGCATTGTTGTTGTTTTTGGCTGCCATGTCTTCTTCTTTGAAGATTTCTGTTAGGTCCTCTGTAGAGAGTTGTGCCTTAGCTTCTCTTAGCTTTCGCTTCAAGGTTCTTTCAGGTTCAGGGTCAGCTTCAACAAGAATGCCTTTGTCTCTGCTCCTGCTCATATGAAAGAGAAGAGAACAAGAAAATATGGAATCCTCTATGTCACAGTATAGAGATTCCTTGAGGTGTCAGAAGAACAGAAAAATAGAAGAAAGAGGTAGAAGAATTCGAACTTAATCAGATAGAGTTCGAATTGTGCATTGAGAAGGAGTGGTACTCCATAAATAGAAGGATGTGGGAAGAGGGGAAGAGAATTTTCGAAAATTAATTAAAAAGTTTTTAAAATCATTTTGAAAAATTGATTGATAATTTTCGAAAACTCAAAGTGGAAAAAGAATCAAGTGATTTTTGAAAAAGATTTTGAAATTAGAAGTAAAAAAGATTTGGTTGAAAACTATTTTGAAAAAGATGAGGTTAAGAAGATATGATTGGTTTTAAAAAATATGTGATTGAGAAGATATGATTTGAAAATAATTTTTAAAAAAAAAATTTGATTTTAAAAATTAATGACTTGCCTAACAAGAAAAGATATGATTCAAACATTAAACCTTTCTCAACAGAAAAGGCAACATACTTGAAATGTTCAATCAAATCATTAATTGTTAGCAAGTATCTTTGAAGAAGGAAAGAAATTGATTTTGAAAATATTTGATTGAAAAGATATGATTTGAAAAAGATTTGATTTTGAAAAACTTTGAAAACTTGAAAAAAAAATTGATTTGAAAACAAAATCCTCCCCCTTGTGCCATCCTGGCGTTAAACGCCCAGAATGGTGCACATTCTGGCGTTTAACGCCCAATGCACTACCTTTTTTGGGCGTTAAACGCCCAACCAGGCACCCTGGCTGGCGTTTAAACGCCAGTCTGTCCTTCTTCACTGGGCGTTTTGAACGCCCAGCTTTTTCTGTGTGATTCCTCTGTTGCATGTTCTGAATCTTCAGTTCCCTGTACTATTGACTTGAAAATAGAACCAAGATCAAATAAACAATACATGCAAGACACCAAACTTAAAATTAGACACTAGACTCAAACAAGAAACATAAAATATTTTTGGTTTTTTATGATTTTGAAAAATTTTTGGTTTTTTCGAAAATTAAGTGGAAAAGAAAATAAAGGTATCAAAATTCTTAATGAGAATTCCAGGAATCATGCAATGTTAGTCTAAAGCTTCAGTCTAAAGGAATTAGACATGGATAGCAAAGCTTCAGCAGGACATTGCATTCAAGAGCTAAATTGATGAGAATCAATCAGCTTTGGTGATGATAAGAACATCACCTTGAAACACTAGAATTCATTCTTAAGAACTCTGAAAAAAAATACCTAATCTAAGCAACAAGATGAACCGTCAGTTGTCCATACTCGAACAATCCCCGGCAACGGCGCCAAAAACTTGGTGCACGAAGTTTGTGATCAATACTTTTCACAACTCAAATAATCCCCGGTAATGAATCCAAAAACTTGGTGTTCAATACCATGGCATAAACACAACTTCGCACAACTAACCAGCAAGTGCACTGGGTCGTCCAAGTAATAAACCTTACGCGAGTAAGGGTCGATCCCACGGAGATTGTTGGTATGAAGCAAGCTATGGTCACCTTGTAAATCTTAGTCAGGCAGACTCAAATGGGTATAAATGATGAATAAAACATAAAGATAAAGATAGAGATACTTATGTATGTCATTGGTGAGAGCTTCAGATAAGCGTATGAAGATGCCTTCCCTTCCGTCTCTCTGCTTTCCTACTGTCTTCATCCAATCCTTCTTACTCCTTTCCATGGCAAGCTTATGCAAGGGTTTCACCGTTGTCAGTGGCTACCTCCCATCCTCTCAGTGGAAATGTTCAACGCACCCTGTCACGGCACGGCTATCCATCTGTCGGTTCTCGATCAGGCCGGAATAGAATCCATTGATTCTTTTGCGTCTGTCACTAACGCCCCGCCTTCAGGAGTTTGAAGCACGTCACAGTCATTCAATCATTGAATCCTACTCAGAATACCACAGACAAGGTTAGACCTTCCGGATTCTCTTGAATGCCGCCATCAGTTCTTGCCTATACCACGAAGACTCTGATCTCACGGAATGGCTGGCTCGTTTGTCAGGCGAGCACTCGGTTGTCAGGCGATCAACCATGCATCGTGTATCAGGAATCCAAGAGATATTCACCCAATCTAAGGTAGAACGGAGGTGGTTGTCAGTCACACGTTCATAGGTGAGAATGATGATGAGTGTCACGGATCATCACATTCATCAAGTTGAAGAACAAGTGATATCTTGGACAAAGAACAAGCGGAATTGAATAGAAGAACAATAGTAATTGCATTAATACTCGAGGTACAGCAGAGCTCCACACCTTAATCTATGGTGTGTAGAAACTCCACCGTTGAAAATAAATAAGAACAAGGTCTAGGCATGGCCGTGAGGCCAGCCTCCCAAAGTGATCAAAAGATCTCAAGAACAACAGAGTCCAAAGATCAGAAGATGAAAATACAATAGTAAAAGGTCCTATATATAGAGAACTAGTAGCCTAGGGTGTATAGAGATGAGTAAATGACATAAAAATCTACTTCCAGGCCCACTTGGTGTGTGCTTGGGCTGAGCAATGAAGCATTTTCGTGTAGAGACTCTTCTTGGAGTTAAACGCCAGCTTTTATGCCAGTTTGGGCGTTTAACTCCCATTTTGGTGCCAGTTTGGGCGTTTAACGCTGGAATTTCTGAAGGTGACTTTGAACGCCGGTTTGGGCCATCAAATCTTGGGCAAAGTATGGACTATCATATATTGCTGGAAAGCCCAGGATGTCTACTTTCCAACGCTGTTGAGAGCGCGCCAATTGGGCTTCTGTAGCTCCAGAAAATCCACTTCGAGTGCAGGGAGGTCAGAATCCAACAGCATCTGCAGTCCTTTTCAGTCTCTGAATCAGATTTTTGCTCAGGTCCCTCAATTTCAGCCAGAAAATACCTGAAATCACAGAAAAACACACAAACTCATAGTAAAGTCCAGAAAAGTGAATTTTAACTAAAAACTAATAAAAATCTACTAAGAACTCAACTAAAATTGCTAAAAACATACTAAAAACAATGCCAAAAAGCGTATAAATTATCCGCTCATCAGCAACCCACCTCGGTGAGTTGCTTTGATGGTGACAGAGTGGAGGATCCTTGCTATGTTTTTGGAAGTCTTTTGGTTTATTTTGTTTAGCTTCTCTCACTTTTGTATTTATTTTTGCCTAGAGGCTTACATTGAGAGGAAGTTTGTATAAGCTGTTTTAACAGTCTAAACTCTGTATGTCTGTATGTAACTAGCCGGCTTAAACTTCGCGAGCGATGGCTAGATCTCTATATTATTATCTTTTGATATATCTATATACATATACCTTGACATTCATACGTATATCTTGTGCTTCGTTTACTGTAGCTCCGTGAGTACGTTTTGCGCTTTTTGAACTCTATTTTTGAGCTTAATTCTTCATCGGGCTTCTAGAATATATTAATTCTTTCTATATTATACGTATGAGCGTTAGAACTGTAACACCCTAATTAGCCTAAGCCTTACCTCGCATCGTAAAGCAGAGGTTAACCAGAGATTACGACAGTTCTAAGCTTATACATATAATACATAGAAAGAATAATATAATCTAGAAGCCTGATGAAGGGTATAGCTCAAAAACAGGATTTGAAAAGCGCAAAACATACTATCAAAGTTACTAGCTTAAGGCACAAGGTACAAATGTAATATACAATAAATAATAGTATAATAGCATAGGAATCTAGTCACGGCTCGCGGAGTTTGAGCCGACTAGCTATATATAGACCAACAGAATTAGATAGTCAAAACAGCTTATACAAATTTTGTTCTCTCATATACAAGCCTCTAGGCAAAGCAAAATACAAAAGTGAGAGACATATACAAAATATATTAAAAAGACTCAAAGAAGTATCCGGGTCCTTCGCTTTTGTCACCAACCGGACAACTCACCGAGGTGGGTTGCGACCTGCATCTGAAAAATATAACAGAGATACGGTATGAGAACTGGAGGTTCTCAGTACGGTAACAGTGCCTAGTGATATAGGATATAAGACCCCAGGACGCCAAAGGCAGTCCTAAGCTCCATATCTATCACAAGATTCAAACTTAAAGCATTCTAAAACAGTTAAGCATAATATAAACCTTAACATAAATAAACTGGGTAATCTATCTTAAGGAATTTCTATTCTAACCAACACCGTTGTCCCACAGCCTTCACCAACCGATCTTCCATGCGATTCCATCGCCACCGCCTTCCGAACCTCCTTAATCCCAGTAGAAAACACAAATAGTATACAATACAAGTAAAACACAAGTATTGACATATAAGGCAATTAATTCAAATAGCAATTAGGCATGTTATACAAATAGGCAAGTCATTTAAAGTAGTCAAAGCATACAAACAGATAGAAAATGCATATGATGAATGCCTGCCCTACTGGCTGTGATATCACATTGTCAGTTCAACTGCCAACCCGACATATCTCCATGGAGATGTCGCCCTTCAGAATCATCAATGGGAATCTTCGAGATATAGTGCTCAAATCACTGTCCAAGATTTTGCGCCTGCACGCTTTATTGATCCGAAGGGATGCGAGCGGGATACTCTTGCCACAGACCTCACATCTCAACGTAAGCGGGATTAGACCACCGTCCTTACGCCACCACCGCTACCTCGACAGGTGGGATCCAACCGCCGTCCCTGCCGGGTGCATAGCATCTCATAATCTCATTATAAAAATGATACATCGGTGGTTTTCAGGAAACATTTTCAGCATAACATGAATCCATCATCTCATTCAGAGTCCTCGACTCATCTCAACCACTGTCAATTCACATTTCCATTCCAAACACAATAGTTTATTATTTCTAATCTCATATACTAATCATCCATCACATACCATCAAACCATCCTCAGTACACCCAAAACTTGATCCTCTGTTTTCTAATTTTTCAAAATAATATCATCTGAAACCCTTAAATTCTTTCCCATGTTTTAAATATCCAAAACTAGGCCCAAAAGTCTTAAAATGGTGTTAGAGAAGCTTACAACCTTGTTGGGAAGGTAGAATAGTTGAAAACAAAGAAAAATTGGAGAAACAGGGCGTGTGCGTCCGCACAGGGGTGTGCGCGCGCACGCTCTGGAGAGTTTTAAATCGTGTGCGTACGCACAGGTGTCAAAACTTACAAAGTCTATTCACCCGCACAACCTGTGCCAGCACCCCCAACAGACTGGCTTCCCCAATGTGTGCGTACGCACAAGTCTGTGCATACGCACAGGTTGTAATTTTCTCTTGGTGTATGCGCGCACAAGCTGTGCTAGCGCCGCAAGCAGATTACCTGCCTCTGTGTGTGCGGACGCACAGGTCTGTGCGTGCGCACAGGCCAATATTTTTGCAGAGGTGTGCGTGTGCATACGGCTGTGCGTGCACACATATCAGAAATCACAAAATTCTGCAACTTTGCAGAATTTCAGATTTCTAACACCAACTTTGAATGATCATAACTTCCTCTACAAAATTCCAAATTTTGCAAACTTTATATCGATTTAAAGGGTTTTCAAAGATATTTAATTCTAAATAAATTTCAATCAATTTCAAAAACTAAGGCAAAAATTATGATCAGATAAAGTTCACCAAAAATCCAATTTTACCAAACTTCACAATTTACCAAATTTCCCAATTTCACAACTTAAACCAACCAAAACCAACTAGCACCATTCCAAACCCCATTCCTCATCAAAATCCACACTTTAAGACATATTGCACCATTTTTACTACTCTTTCCTTTACATTTCAACATTCTCAACCTTGAATATCAATATATAACATATTAAGAAATTTTCCACCAACACATTCACAAATTCTCATTTCATCAACATCAATCTTCCTCATCAACTCATTCATACTCCACATTAATGACAAAAATACACATTCATACAAGTTCATCATACATCACATTCCAACCCTATTATCCCAATCAACATTTACAACATCAACAACCCAAACAATCATCAACAACATATAAATTCCAAACCTATCCTATGGGCCACTAGCCTAAGTGTCCATGAATATTATATACTACATAGAGAAAACCGAAACCATACATTGGCCTATTTCCTATATGCCCTTAACCCAAAGTTGAGCACAAGCTAGGCTTTCCAACACAATCCAAGCCACCAACAATCACCAATAAGCTCCAACAAGTTCAAATACTCACCACTTCAAGCTATAACACACATAATTCATAATAATTCAACCTAGGGTTTATCACACTTAAAATTTTACAAGGGTGCAAGAGCTCTTACCTTTCTCAATAGCTTTGGAAGCCGAAACCCAATGCTAAGCAAGGATTAAAGTGAACCTAAACATTCAAAATCACAAAAACTCATTTAACCCAAAGCCCTAATAACCCGAAATTTTGGAAAGAAAAACTGGGAGAATTTTGAGCTTACCTTACCAGTTTCTCATATGGGTTTTGTAGAGCTCTTTGCAAGGAACGCGTAGCCGCTGACGGCACGCAAATCGGAGCACCGTAGCTCGAGATATCGCGAAGAGAAGAGAGGTGTGAATAGTGTTCTCTTCTTCCTCTCCTTCCCTCTTTCAAATCTGAAGTGTGTGTGTGTTTATGAGGTGAGGGTTCATTAAATGAACCTTATATATGTTGGGCTTGAGCCCAACTTGGGTCCGGTCCAACCCGTTTGCGTTTTTAACTCGTTTGGCCCAACTTCGGGCCAAACCTTTAAAATTAACGCTGGTTTTCAACTTCTAATATTTTTCTAAGATTTTTTATGGTTTTCACTTTTTCTCATGCGGTACCGGGCGGACTTGAACTGGTTCAACCGGTTCAATTGCCAGTTGGCGATTTTTTACGATTTTTCAAAGAAAACACATTTTCTGACTCAGAAAGACCTACTAAATCCAAAAATCACCTTTAAATCCTCAAATTCTCTCTTTAACTTTTTGGAATCTAATTCGGGCAATATAATCACTTAATTAACTGGTTGATTAGTTGCGGTTCTTACAAGAACTGTCATAACCTTGCGAGGTAAGGTTTAGGGTAATTAGGGTGTTACAACAAGTCTAACATTCACAAAGGTCTTTCGTGTGAAAACTAAAACCTCACAGCTTCCTATGATACAACGCACTTAAAAAAACTTGACCTGTTCCAACCATCCATGAACAACATCTTAAAGGATTAATGTTTCGCTTGTTGTGCCTAAAGATCACACGTGGTACTAAATTAATCTCGAGCTTACCCAAAAGGATACAAGAAAACACCGAAGAACACAAACAAGCATGGATATGCATTAGAGGTGAGACTTGAAATAAAAGAACCAATTACATTCAAGAAAGGTAGAAGAACAAAGAATCTAAGCAGGCATATGCAGTTAAGATCAACGGAAATGCATATGAACAAAGGACAGGGTTGGAGAAGAATCAATTTATTTTTCAAGAAAGAAATCTGAAACAAGAATTTCAATGTAAACCATGAAAGAACAAGATACGCAATCAAGTAACCTCGAGATGCAACCTCTAACGTTTCCCAAACCTCGTGACAATCGTTATCTATTAGTTCTATTTCGTTCATGACAACCCATTAGTGTTCCCATATATATAAATCACTAGTATTAAGCCGGTCAAACTTAATACTAGGAAGTATGCAATGATAGACTAACAACTTTAATCATCAGACTATCATGCATATAAAACTCAAACTCTTGTTAACAGAACAAGTCACAAAGCATGACAGACACTCAGAGTATGCAATGAAGCATAGTCAGTCCATTCCAAAGGCTCTAATAGGAACGAACTGCTCTGATACCATAATGTAACACCCTTACCATCAGAATGTCACGCTTCCGGTTGCGCCACTCTGATAGCAAGAGGTATCACGACGACTTCATGTACTTAATAATAAAATACGAGTCTTTGACTCGAAACCGTGTTGCTATTTTATTTGAAAAACCAGAAAAATACTTTTACAATAAAATAAACAAGCATATACATAAGCAAAACTTCTTACTCAAGTAACTTATACATATTAGATACATACAAATCATATAACTCCTATCCCTCTTACAAAAATTATAATATTAATGGCGAGGGAAAAATAATAATAGCTAAACTAATACATCTCTATTGCATAAGTTAAACAAACAAAAAAACTCTTTATAAGCGTTTTCGTCTGTTTCCTGAAAAGAAAGTCTGTAGGGGAGTGAGAACATTGTCCTCGAAAGGATTCTCAATAGAGGATTTTTAAGAATTGTACGACAAAAGATATTGTAATTAAAACTATTTTCAAAACATAGTGATTATCAACTTATTATTCAAATCTAAAATTCGTATCTCTCATAAAAAATTCCATGTAAGATAATATTTTAATCAATACTTATCTCTAATCCAGTTAATCATGGCCTCCGACTCAAACATAACCAAATCTTGGCCTCTAACCCAAATCAAAACAATTCACAATCGAAACTCAATCTCAACATTTAGAAACAATCACAATTCGATCATCATCATAACAACCTTAAACCAAGTACAACACCCAACTAAGCATCTTCAATCAATCAATAAACTATTCAAACTAGCATTTACATTCATTCCAGGCAACTCAGTTCAGTTCTTAAAACTTGCAAAATCACAAAAATATATTTTTCTTATTAATATCGACTTAAAACAATTCTTAGTAGTAAATTAAGTTTAAGAAACAGCACATACCTCAGCTCATTGAAACTCGCAAAACCAAACGCGCAAAGAAACCATTTTCTCTCAGCCCACACTCAGCGGCAGCCGCAACCACAGCTCCACTATATCCACAGCCACAACAGTAACTTAAAATCACCAACATGCAATCGAGATTTGACCCTAAGGCATTAACGTCGCAAGAACTTCAGCATAAGTTAACAGAATAGTGACTAAAAGGGATTTTCAGAATGGAAACACTTATCGCAACTAAGAAGAAACAACTAAGCCAGCTAGCGGCAAATCTGGTGGAGGTTTCGGCAGCCAGAGGCGTGGCGGCGCAACCCCCAACAGTAGCAGTGGCGAACGACGGCGCTCTTCTTCCCCTGTGCGTCCCTAATTCACACATCTTCTCTCTCTTCCTTAAACGGCAACGCACAGCGGTGACAGAGGCACGGATGACGGCGACGGGCTTCCTCTCGACGATGGCTCCTTCAATGGCGGTGAGACGCGACGGTGGCAATGTGGAAAAGCAGCAACAACATACAGGTGTGGCGAGGACGTAGCTTCCTTCCCCTTCTCCATCGATCTCTCTTTCTCTTCTGCTCCTCGGCGACTTGATTCTTGACAGTGACGCAATGGCGACGCAGGGATGGCGGCAACGCGTGGTTTGACGGTGAGCTCCAGGGCGTGGCGCTGTGCGATGGCAGTACGGGTTGGACGGTGTGGCAACAAGCTTAGCCAGCGACTCCTCCCCTCTCTCTCTCTCTCTCTTCTCCTTCGCTGGTTCAGGCTTTGATTTCTCACCTTTCCTCTCTGATTTCCCAGTCTCTGAAGCATATGTTATGTTGGAAGGGGGTTTGTTGGCTCTCATGGTTTTGGAAGAAATGGGAAGCGGTGTGGTGGTGAAGGGATTGGAAAAATTAGGGTTTCATTTTGGGGACAATTAATAATATAATTAGAGTATAAGATAGTATTAAAAATTAATTTTAATCCAATAAAATTATCTTTAAAGAAAGTACTATTTGTTCATCAATGTACAAATTATATTCAAATAACTACAAATTAAATAAAAATTAGAAATAATTAAATTAATTTTTTTATATTTTCAAAATTAAATTCAACATCGAAATATTAAATTAATATAAAAGTCTCTAAAAATATCTCTTTAAATAAATAAAATAAACCATAAATAATTTATTATTAAATTTCTAAAATCTGGAGTCTTATATATTGTCCCTAAATTTTGTTTGTGCTCAATCACCAATGATAAATAAACTCATAATTAATATTAGGATTTTTTATTTTTAAATTATTTAAATATTTTATTTATTAAAATATACAATATGTCAAATATTTATATTTTTATACTATCATTATACATCTCAGATATAAAAACTAAAAAATAAATAAATATAAAAAAGTATATACTCGTTAGTATTTAAAAATAAAAAATCATTAATATTGTCTATATATATATATATATATATATATATATATATATATATATATATATTCGTTAGTATTTTAATTGATTATTTTTTCTATAAAAAAATTTAAAATTATACTTTAACAACAATATCATAAATTCATATCTCATTATTTGTCATCGAATAATTCTTGACTTTAACTCTCTAAAATACAAGTCTAATTAGGTAATTATTAACTCCACAGTATCTAGTTGACCCGTTTAATGAATTAAAGTTAAGATTTTGTTATAGTGCACGATTTCTTACATAAGAACAATTTCAGTTATTTTTTTACAACAATTTTAAATTTGTCATTATTACTATATGTTATAATGATAATTATATATTTTTTAGCTATTAAAAAGGTCTTTATTAACAATTATATAATTACTGCCAAAATTTTTTGGCGACAAAATATAAGATAATTAATATTTAATTGTTGATAAATTTTATGACTATTTTTATTACTACTAAAAATAAAATAAATTATTGCTAAAAGTGATTTTTCTAATAATACAGTTGTCAAAAATTTAAATTTTTCAATAGATTAATTTTTTATCAGTCAAAACAAAAGATATCTTTTATATATATATATATATATATATAAGACACAATTTAATATATCTAATTTAGGACAATATTTATAATAACAAACCATAAATATCTTTATATTTTTTCAAGGTTTAACAATTGGAAAACAAATATTGAATTAAATTGAATCAATAGGCCAGTAACATAAACCTATAATCAATACAAATAATATAAAAATTTATCAGACATGAATATTAACTTTATTTAGAACATAGTCATATAAATTTATAGCAAATCAATGCATTTATATTATTATTATGGCAAAAAAATTCCTTTAGAAAAATCCTCCACGGCCATAACCATTGTTAAAGCTACATTTCAGATTTTTTTTTTAGTTATGCCTTTTTCTATCAGATTATTAATAACAAAAATAATTTTTTCTAATTATAAAGTAAAAATTTTAGTGGCTTTTACTACTGTAATCTTTTTTACCACTATTTTTTCTTGTTATTTTAAAGCATTTATCCTCTCTCTTTATGAAAGTGTATTGAATTGAAAATTAACGTAATATATAAAATAAAAATAGATAAAGAAATGGTAAATTCAATCATTTCTATGATTAGTTTTTAAATAGCAATTTTTTTTTCTCTATATGTCGGAGATACGTTTAAGAAAAATAAAATAGAGAGAATTCAACTAAAAAGTTAGATTAGTTAAAAGATAGTTCAATAGTTAATCTGAAAAAGGGACAACAATAAAACTATTAGAAAATTAAATATCAGAAGAAATTTGAATACAGATAGGTTGAAGATAGATAAATTCATATAAAACATATAACATAATTCACGACACTATCACGACAGTTTAATGCACAAGCTGGGCCAGGCATATTGTATCCAAGGAGCGAGCCTCAACTTTAAAAATTGTTCTGTTTTTTTTTTAATCTTCTAAACTAGTAAATTTGGAGGAGCTCAAGCTGACATAAAATTTTTTTATAATTTTGATTTTTCTTTAAAATAATTTTTAAGAAAATGCACAAGTTTGATCTCAGTTATGAATCAGTTATATATCTATGTTGACTATGTATGTATCTATTTGTAGTGTAGGTTCTAGGTTTCAATCAGCTGTTGAACCAATTGCATTTATAGGTTTCAGTAGAATTGGTAATTTTTTCTAGACTTTTGTGTTTGATCAATTGTAATGGGTGTGATTTTTTATTGTACCTGGCCGTTGTTGTAAAATAACTAAATAAATAAGGAAGAGGTAATAAAATAAAATACTACTATCAATATTTAGCAATACTATTATACTATTATGAAGATAATATATTAATATTATATTAGTAGTATATAAAGAGATAAAGTAAAGAATTGATTTGTAGTGTAAGAAAGAGAAAGAGAGAGTATTTGTTTAATATTGTTGCGTGTAAAGTCTCGTATCATATCCCCTATTTATACATGCATGGGGTCTTTATTTTCAACATGCATTTAATATTCATTCTCTCTTGAGAATGTGAGTTCCATATAGGAATGGGCATCCACGTCCCATTCTTATCACAACACTCCCCCTTGGATGCCCATTTAGGAATATGCCTCATTAAAACCTTACTAAAGAAAATCCAGTGAAAAAAACTTTAGTGAAGGAAAAAGAGTACAATATCCTTTGTGACGGGGACTGCCTCATTAAAAACCTTGTCAAGAAAAACCCAATGGGAAAAAACCTGACTAAGGAAAAAAGAGTACAGTCTCCCCCTCTTGTCAACCTCATTTAATGTCTTGAAATCGGCGCATCCCAATCTCATGTACCAATCTTTCAAAGGAGGATTTTGGGAATAACTTTGTGAACAAATCTGCCAGATTGTCACTTGAGCGGATCTGTTGGACATCCAATTGTCCCCTGATTTTGAAGATCATGAGTGAAAAAGAATTTGGGAGAAATATGCTTTGTTCTATCACCTTTAATGTATCCGCATTTAAGTTGAGCAATGCATGTTGTATTATCTTCAAACAAGACAGTTGGAGCTATCTTATGATCAATTAGTCCGCATGATGACAGGATATATTAGATCAAACTCCTGAGCCAAAAACACTCGCGACTTGCTTCATGAATCGCTAGTATTTCAGCATGATTAGAGGAGGTTGCTGCTATCGTCTGTTTCGTGGACCTCCATGATATAGCTGTACCACCATATGTGAACAGGTATCCTGTTTGAGATCTCCCTTTGTGTGGATCAGACAAGTATCCGGCATCTGCATAGCCAATTAGTTGTGACTTGGATCCGTATGGATAAAACAATCCCATATCAACCGTTCCATGAAGATATCGAAAGATCTGTTTGATTCCACTCCAATGTCTTTTGGTTGGAGAGGAACTATATCTTGCTAGTAAATTCACAGCAAATGATATATCGGGTCGTGTATTATTAGCAAGATACATTAGCGCTCCAATGGCACTAAGATATGGTACTTCAGGACCAAGGATATCTTCATTTTTTTCTTTAGGACGGAATTGATCCTTCTCCACATCCAAAGATCTTACGATCATTGGGGTACTCAAGGGATGTGACTTATCCATATAAAATCTCTTCAAGATCTTTTCTGTGTATGTTGTTTGATGAATAAAGATCCTATTTTTTATATGCTCGATCTGCAGGTCGAGACAAAATTTAGTTCTTCCAAGATCTTTCATCTCAAACTCTTCTTTTAGAGTTTTTATAATTGTTGAAATCTCTTCAGGAGTCCCAATGATATTTAAATCATCAACGTACACAGCAATTATAATGAACCCAGATGTAGTTTTCTTTATGAAAACACATGGGCAGATATCATCATTCTTAAATCCGTTTTTTGCCAGATACTCAGTAAGACGATTATACCACATTCGTCCAGATTGCTTTAGACCATATAAAGATCTTTGCAATTTGACTGAGTATAACCCTTGCGAATATTCATTGGATGGTTTAGATATCTTTAGTCCTTCAGGGACTTTCATATAGATATCCCGATCTAATGAGCCGTATAAATAGGCTGTTACCACATCCATTAAATGCATATGCAGTTTATGATATGCAGATAAACTGACCAAATAACGCAATGTTATCGCATCCACTACAGGGGAATACGTTTCTTCATAATCTATACCGGACCTTTGTGAAAAATCTTGTGCCACAAGTCGGGCTTTATAGCGCACAACTTCATTTTTCTCATTTCGTTTTCTCACAAATACCCACTTATATCCAATAGGTTTTACATCTTCTGGTGTACGGACTACAGGTCCAAAGACTTCACGTTTCGCAAGTGAGTCTAATTCAGCCTTCATGGCTTCTTTCCATTTTGGCTAATCATTTCTTTGTCGACATTCTTCAACTGATCTTGGCTCAAGATCCTTATTTTCATGCATGATATTCAATGCCACATTATATGCAAATATTTCATTGACAATTGTCTTATTTCGGTCCCATTTCTTTCCTGTAAAGACATAATTTATCGAGATCTCGTCATTTTCACAATTTTCAGGTACCTGAACGTCTTCTGGCGTTAAAATTATATCAGAATTTTGGACAACTGCAGGTGTCTCTGCTATGTCTTTTTCAACAGGAATATTATTTACCTCTTTTCTCTTTCGAGGATTTTTGTCTTTGGAATCGACAGGCCTGCCACGCTTCTGACGTGAATTTGCTTCAGTGGCTACTTGTCCTACTGGGACATCAATTCGAATTGGGGCATTTTTCGCTGGTATATAAGATTTAGTTATCCTCTTTGTATCGAAAAATGCATCAGGAAATTCATTTGCTATTCTTTACAAATGTATAATCTTTTGAACTTCCAGTTCACATTGCCCTGATCGAGGATCTAAATGCATCAACGATGATGCATTCCAGTTAAGTTCCTTTTCAGGAAGCTTATTCTCTCCCCCTAATGTTGGAAATTTTGATTCATCAAAATGACAATCCGCAAACCGGACTTTAAATACATCTCCAGTTTGTATTTCAAGATACCTCACTATAGAGGGAGAATCATATCCAACATATATCCCCAATTTTCTTTGGGGTCCCATTTTGGTGCAATTAGGTGGTGCAATGGGAACATATATCGCACACCCAAATATTCTTAAATGGGAGACATTTGGCTGCTGGCCAAAAGCTAATTGCATAGGAGAGAACTGATGGTAACTCGTTGACCTCAAACGAATAAGTGCTGCAGCATGTAAAATAGCATGCCCCCAAACCGATATTGGGAGATTTGTTCTCATAAGTAAGAGTCTAGCAATTAATTGGAGGCGTTTAATAAGTGATTCTGCTAACCCATTTTGTGTGTGAACATGAGCTACTGGATGTTCAACACTTATACCATTAGCCATACAATAAGCATCAAAAGCTTGGGAAGTAAATTCACCAGCATTATCAAGACCAATTGCTTTGATTAAATTCTCTAGAAATTGTGTTTTTAATCGAATAATTTGAGCCAGTAATCTCGCAAACGCCAGGTTGCGAGAAGATAATAAGCACACATGTGACCATCTCGAAGATGCGTTTATTAGGACCATAAAATATCTAAAAGATCCACATGGTGGATGAATAGGTCCATATATATCACCTTGAATCCTTTCTAGGAATTCAGGGGACTCAAATCCAATCTTTACTGGCAATGGCCTTAAAATTAACTTTCCCTGAGAACATGCAACACAACAAAATTCACTAGATTTAAGAATCTTCTGGTTCTTTAGTGAATGTCCATGAGGGTTTTCAATAATTCTCCTCATCATGGTTGTTCTCGGATGACCCAAACAGTCGTGCCAAGTTATGAATTCATTTGGGCTAGTAAACTTCTGGTTTACAATGGCATGTGATTCAATTGCACTAATTGATGAGCGGATAATTTGTATGCTTTTTGGCATTGTTTTTAGTATATTTTTGGTATCTTTTAGTTAGTTTTTAGTATATTTTTATTAGTTTTTAATTAAAATTCACTTTTCTGGACTTTACTATGAGTTTGTGTGTTTTTCTGTGATTTCAGGTATTTTCTGACTGAAATTGAGGGTTCTGAGCAAAAATCTGATCCAGAGACTGAAAAGGACTGCAGATGCTGTTGGATTCTGACCTCCCTGCACTCGAAGTGGATTTTCTGGAGCTACAGAAGCCCAATTGGCGCGCTCTCAACGGCATTGGAAAGTAGACATCCTGGGCTTTCCAGCAATATATAATAGTTTATACTTTGCCCAAGATTTGATGGCCCAAACCGGCGCTCAAAGTCACCTACAGAAATTCCAGCGTTAAACGCCGGAACTGGCATAAAATTTGGAGTTAAACGCCCAAACTGGCATGAAAGCTGGCGTTTAACTCCAGAAAAGGTCTCTACACGAAATTCCTTCATTGCTCAGCCCAAGCACACACCAAGTGGGCCAGGAAGTGGATTTTTCTGTCATTTACTCAATTCTGTAAACCTTAGGACACTAGTTTACTACTTATAGGATCTTTTGACATTGTATCTGTACCTTATGACCTCATAACACTTTTTACACGTTCTTGTATACTTCCACAGCATGAGTCTCTAAACCCCATGGTTGGGGGTGAGGAGCTCTGCTGTGTCTTGATGGATTAATGCAATTACTACTGTTTCTTATTCAATCATGCTTGCTTCGATTCCAAGATAACACTTGTTCCTAATCCGGATGAATGTGATGATCCGTGACAATCATCATCATTCTCAACCATGAACATGTGCCTGACAACCACCTCTGTTCTATCTTAGATTGAGTAGTTATCTCTTGGGTTCTTTAATCGGAATCTTCGTGGTATAGGCAGGACCTGATGGCAGCATTCAAGAGAATCCGGAAGGTCTAAACCTTGTCTGTGGTATTCTGAGTAGGATTCAATGATTGAATGACTGTGACGTACTTCAAACCTGTAACCTACTGGGCGTTAGTGACAGACGCAAAAGAGGGATTCTATTCTGGTAGGGGAGGGAACCAAACCGGTGATTGGCAGTACTGTGACAGAGTGCGTGCATTAGCTTTCACTGCGAGGATGGGAGGTAGCCATTGACAACGGTGAAACCCTACACGAGCTTGCCATGGAAGGAGACTTGCGTGTTTGATGAAGAAGACAGTAGAAAAGCAGAGATTCAGAAGGTGGAGCATCTCCAAAACCCCAACCTATTCTCCATCACTGCAAAACAAGTAATCATTTCATGTTCTTTTGCTTTTCACAATCAATCCTGATAATTTCTGATCTCCTGACTAAGATTTACAAGATAACCATAGCTTGCTTCAAGCCGACAATCTCCGTGGGATCGACCCTTGCTCACGCAAGGTATTACTTGGACGACCCAGTGCACTTGCTGGTTAGTTGTGCGGGATTGCAAAAGTGTTATTGCAATTTCGTGCACCAAGTTTTTGGCGCCGTTGCCGGGGATTGTTCGAATTTGGACAACTGACGGCTTATCTTGTTGCTTAGATTAGGACTATTTTTGTTGGTTTAGAGTCTTTTAGTTGAGTCTAGTTTCATATTCTAAGTTTGGTGTCAATTGCATGCTTTTATTTTTCTTTTAAAATTTTCGTTTTTGCATGTTCTTAGTCCCTTTTTGATTCATAAAAATTCTAAGTTTGGTGTCCTCTTTGTGTTTTTCCTTTAAAATTTTCGAAAAAGTAGTGTTTGATTTCTAAAAATTTTAAGTTTGGTGTCTTTTTGTGTTTTTCTCTTTCCTCTTTTTAAAAAAATCAAATCTTTTTCATAAAAATTTTTCAATCATATCTTTTTAATTGCTGTTTTCAAAATCTCTTTTTTACTAATCGATTCAGTTCTCAATTTGCCTTGATCTCATTTTCCTTTTGATTTTCGAATTTTCTATTTTATTTTCCTTTTATTTTGTTTTATTTTATTTTAATTTTTTTGGTTATTTCAAAAATAAAAATAAAAATAAACAAAATTTATCTCTTTGCAATCATTCTCATTTCCCTTTTGTCCATTATGGACTTAAGTGGAATTAATCAGTCCAAGAGGACTCTGGGGTCTTATGCTAACCCCATTACAGCTGCATATGGGAGTAGCATCTGTATACCTCCCATCAAAGCAAGCAGCTTTGAGCTAAATCCTCAACTCATTATCATAGTGCAGCAAAATTGCCAGTATTCCGGTCTTCCACAGGAAGAACCTACTGAGTTTCTGGCACAGTTCTTACAAATTGCTGACACAGTACATGATAAAGAGGTAGATCAGGATGTCTACAGACTATTACTGTTTCCATTTGCTGTAAAAGATCAAGCTAAAAGGTGGTTGAATAACCAACCTACAGCAAGCATAAAGACATGGACACAGTTATCAGACAAATTCCTGAATCATTTTTACCCTCCAAAAAGGATGACACAGCTAAGGCTGGACATCCAAGGCTTTAAACAAGAGGATAATGAATCCCTTTACAATGCCTGGGAGAGGTATAGAGGTATGCTAAGAAAATGTCCCTCTGAAATGTTTTCAGAGTGGGTCCAGTTAGACATTTTCTACTATGGGCTTACAGAAAAAGCTCAGATGTCTTTAGACCACTCAGCTGGTGGATCTATACACATGAGGAAGACAATTGAAGAAGCTCAAGAGCTCATAGACACTGTTGCTAGAAACCAATACTTATATTCTAGCAATGAGCACGTCCCAAAGGAGGAAGTCATGGCATTAGTCACTGATCCTAATCCTCAAGAACAGATGAATGAGCTTAATCAACAACTGCTCCTGATGACAGAACAGTTAGCAGAATTTAAAGAGATGCTCTATGAAACTAAAGTTGCTAATAAAAGCATGGAACTACAGTTGAATCAAGCAAAACAGCAAATATCTAAACAGATAACAGAGGAGTGTCAAGCAATTCAATTGAGGAGTGGGAAGACCTTGAATAACACTGCTCAAAAGAGCAAAAAGCCAAACAAGGAACAATTGACAGAGGACAACCAAACCACTGTTCAAAATCCCTCTGAGGACAGTGAGAGCCCAGAGAGGAATATTGGCGTTCAAACGCCAGAAAGGGAAGGAAAGCTGGCATTAAACGCCCATTCCTTGCCCAGTTCTGGCGTTCAAACGCCAGAAAAGGGGGAAAAGTTGGCGTTAAACGCCCATTTTCCACCCAATCCTGGCGTCCAAACGCCAAGGGGGGATCAGACACCTGAGAGTGCTGACAGTAATCCCTCTAACAAGGCTTCTTCAACCACTTCTGTACGGAATAAACCTGCAGCATCTAAGGTTGAAGAATATCAAGCCAAGATGCCTTATCCTCAGAAACTCCGCAAAGCGGAACAGGATAAGCAATTTGCCCGCTTTGCAGACTATTTAAGGACTCTTGAAATAAAGATTCCTTTTGCAGAGGCACTTGAGCAAATACCTTCTTATGCTAAGTTCATGAAAGAGATCTTAAGTCATAAGAAGGATTGGAGAGAAACTGAAAAAGTGTTTCTCACTGAAGAATGCAGTGCAGTCATTCTAAAAAGCTTACCAGAAAAGCTTCAAGATCCTGGAAGCTTTCTGATACCATGCACATTGGAAGGCACTTGCACCAAGACAGCTTTATGTGATCTTGGAGCAAGCATCAATCTAATACCTGCATCCACTATCAGAAAGCTTGGGTTGATTGGAGAAGTCAAACCAACCAGGATATGCCTCCAACTTGCTGATGGCTCCATTAAACACCCATCAGGCATAATAGAGGACATGATTGTCAAGGTTGGGCCATTTGCCTTTCCAACTGACTTTGTGGTGCTGGAAATGGAGGAGCACAAAAGTGCAACTCTCATTCTAGGAAGACCTTTCCTAGCAACTGGACGAACTCTCATTGATGTACAAAAGGGGGAAGTAACCTTGAGAGTCAATGAGGATGAGTTCAAGTTGAATGCTGTAAAAGCTATGCAGCATCCAGACACACCAGAGGACTGCATGGACGCTGACATTATTGACTCTCTGGTAGAAGAGATCAATATGGCTGAAAGCCTAGAATCAGAGCTTGAGGACATCTTCAAAGATGCTCAAACTGATCAGGAAGAGCCAGAGGAGGCAAAGGAATTTTCGAAAATTCCTCAGGAGGAGGATAAGCCTCCCAAGCCTGAACTCAAACCACTACCATCATCCTGAAATATGCATTTCTGGGAGAGGGTGACACTTTTCCAGTGATTATAAGCTCAGCTTTAAATCCACAGGAAGAGGAAGCACTGATTAAAGTGCTAAGGACACACAAGACAGCTCTTGGGTGGTCCATAAGTGATCTCAAGGGTATTAGCCCAGCTAGATGCATGCACAAGATCCTGTTGGAGGATAATGCCAAACCAGTGGTCCAACCACAGAGGAGGCTAAATCCTGCCATGAAGGAGGTGGTGCAGAAAGAGGTCACTAAATTACTGGAGGCTGGGATTATTTATCCTATTTCTGATAGCCCCTGGGTGAGCCCTGTCCAAGTTGTTCCCAAAAAGGGAGGCATGACAGTGGTTCATAATGAAAAAAATGAACTGGTTCCTACAAGGACAGTCACAGGGTGGCGCATGTGTATTGACTACAGAAGACTCAATACAGCCACCAGAAAGGATCATTTTCCTTTACCATTCATAGACCAAATGCTAGAAAGACTAGCTGGTCATGATTACTACTATTTTTTGGATGGCTACTCAGGTTACAACCAAATTGCAGTAGATCCTCAAGACCAAGAGAAAACAGCATTCACATGCCCTTCTGGCGTGTTTGCCTATAGGAGAATGCCTTTTGGTCTGTGCAATGCACCTGCAACCTTTCAAAGGTGCATGCTCTCTATCTTCTCAGATATGGTAGAGAAATTTCTGGAAGTCTTCATGGATGACTTTTCAGTATATGGAGACTCATTTAGCTCCTGTCTTAATCACCTATCACTTGTCCTGAAAAGATGCCAAGAGACTAACCTGGTTTTAAACTGGGAGAAATGTCACTTTATGGTGACTGAAGGAATTGTCCTTGGGCACAAAATTTCAAGCAGGGGGATAGAGGTGGATAAGGCAAAGGTAGAGGTAATTGAAAAATTACCACCACCTGCCAATGTTAAGGCAATCAGAAGCTTTCTGGGGCATGCAGGATTCTATAGAAGGTTTATCAAGGATTTTTCGAAAATTGCAAAACCTTTAAGTAACCTGCTAGCTGCTGACACGCCATTTTTGTTTGATACACAGTGTTTGCAGGCATTTGAGACCCTGAAAGCTAAGCTGGTCACAGCACCAGTCATCTCTGCACCAGATTGGACATTACCATTTGAACTAATGTGTGATGCCAGTGATCATGCCATTGGTGCAGTGTTGGGACAGAGGCATAACAAACTTCTGCATGTCATTTATTATGCTAGCCGTGTTCTAAATGATGCACAGAAGAATTACACAACCACAGAAAAAGAGTTGCTTGCAGTGGTCTATGCCATTGACAAGTTTAGATCCTACTTAGTGGGATCAAAGGTGATTGTGTACACTGACCATGCTGCTCTTAAATACTTACTCACAAAGCAGGATTCAAAACCCAGGCTTATAAGATGGGTGTTGCTTCTGCAAGAGTTTGATATAGAAATAAGAGACAGAAAAGGGACAGAGAACCAAGTGGCTGATCATCTGTCCCGGATAGAACCAGTAGCTGGGGCGTCCCTCCCTTCTACTGAGATCTCTGAGACTTTCCCAGATGAGCAACTCTTTGCCATCCAGGAAGCTCCATGGTTTGCAGATATGGCAAATTATAAAGCTGTGAGGTTCATACCCAAAGAGTACAGTTATGTGCAGAGAAAGAAACTAATTTCAGATGCCAAGTACTACCTTTGGGATGAACCATATCTCTTTAAGAGATGTGCTGACGGAGTGATCCGCAGGTGTGTACCCAGAGAGGAAGCACGAAGGATCCTATGGCACTGCCATGGATCACAGTATGGAGGACATTTTGGAAGTGAGCGAACAGCCACTAAAGTTCTCCAGTGCGGCTTCTACTGGCCTACTCTCTATAAAGATTCCCGAGAGTTTGTGCGTAACTGTGACAGTTGCCAAAGAGCTGGTAACCTGCCTCACGGATATGCCATGCCTCAACAAGGGATATTAGAGATAGAATTGTTTGACGTATGGGGAATTGACTTCATGGGGCCATTCCCACCATCATACTCAAACACTTACATTCTGGTGGCAGTGGACTATGTATCTAAATGGGTAGAAGCAATTGCTACACCCACTAATGATACCAAGACTGTGCTGAAATTCCTCCAGAAAAACATTTTCAGCAGGTTTGGCGTCCCCAGAGTGCTAATCAGTGATGGGGGCACTCATTTCTGCAATAAACAGCTATACTCTGCTATGGTTAGATATGGAATCAGCCATAAAGTGGCAACTCCGTATCATCCACAGACAAATGGGCAAGCTGAAGTCTCTAACAGAGAGCTAAAAAGAATCCTAGAACGGACTGTAATGGCCCGAAGAAAGGATTGGGCAAAGAGCTTGGATGATGCTCTGTGGGCATACAGAACAGCATTCAAGACTCCTATAGGAACCTCTCCATACCAATTGGTGTATGGGAAGGTGGTGGACGAAATTGTGATTCTTATTCTTAGCTCTGATTCATTGTAATTGGATTTATTCAATAATTGTCCTTATTTGAAGTCACAATCCCGTTCAACTAACCAGCAAGTGTACTGGGTCGTCCAAGTAATACCTTACGTGAGTAAGGGTCGAATCCACAGAGATTGTTGGTATGAAGCAAGCTATGGTCACCTTGCAAATCTCAGTTAGGCAGATTAAATCTGTTTATGGTGAGTTCGAATATTAATAATAAAATAAATAATAAAAAAAGGGATAGAATACTTATGCAGATTCATTGGTAGGAATTTCAGATAAGTGGAATGGAGGTGCTGTAGAGCTCACGGACGCCTGCTTTCCTATTCCTTCTACTCAATCCTTCTTACTCCTTTCCATGGCAAGCTTTGTATAGGGGTTCACCATCAACTGTGGCTACTTTCATTCCTCTCGGGGAAATAACCTGTGCGGCTGTCACTCGCACAGCTAACCAGTCTGGAGGCATCACCCATGGTTGATAGCTACATCCCATCCTCGCAGTGAAAGCTAATGCACGCACTCTGTCACAGTACGGCCAATCACCGGTTGGTTCCCGCTCCTACTGGAATAGAATCCCTCTTTTGCGTTTGTCACTAACGCCCAGCAGGTTAAAGTTTGAAGCACGTCACAGTCATTCATGAACGGAATCCTACTCGGAATACCACAGACAAGGTGAGACTTTCCGGATTCCCAGGATCCTACTCGGAACACCACAGACAAGGTTGGACTTTCCGGATCCAGATAAATGCCGCCATCTATCTAGCTTATACCACGAAGATTCTGTTGGGGAATCTAAGAGATACACATTCAAGCTTCTTTGCATGTAGAACGGAAGTGGTTGTCAATCACGCGCGTTCATGAGTGAGAACGTTAATGAGGGTTATTAACTCATCACATTCATCATGTTCTTGAGTACGAATGAATATCTTGGAATAAGAATAAAGAGGAATTGAATAAAAGAGAATAGAACTTCATTAATCTTTGAGGTGCAGCAGAGCTCCACACCCTTTATCTATGGTGTGCAGAAACTCCACTGTTGAAAATACATAAGCAAGAGGTCCAGGCATGGCCGAATGGCCAGCCCCCTAAACGTGATCACAGGATAGAAAATACCATCCAGGATGTCTAATACAATAGTAAAAGGTCCTATATATACTAGACTAGCTACTAGGGTTTACATGAGTAAGTAATTGATGCATAAATCCACTTCCGGGGCCCACTTGGTGTGTGTTTGGGCTGAGCTTGATCAATCCACGTGTAGAGGCATTTCTTGGCGTCAAACTTCAGGTTATGACGTGTTTTGGGCGTTCAACTCCGGATCACGACGTTTTTCTGGCGTTTTACTCCAGACAGCAGCATGAACTTGGCGTTTAACGCCAAGTTACGTCGTCATTCTTCGAATAAAGCATGGACTATTATATATTGCTGGAAAGCCCTGGATGTCTACTTTCCAACGCCGTTAAGAGCGCGCCATTTGGAGTTCTGTAGCTCCAGAAAATCCATTTCGAGTGCAGGGAGGTCAGAATCCAACAGCATCAGCAGTCCTTTTGTCAGCCTTTTTCAGAGTTTTGCTCAAATCCCTCAATTTCAGTCAGAATTTACCTGAAATCACAGAAAAACACACAAACTCATAGTAAAGTCCAGAAATGTGAATTTAACATAAAAACTAATGAAAACATCCCTAAAAGTAGCTTAAACTTACTAAAAACTATATAAAAACTATGCCAAAAAGCGTATAAATTATCCGCTCATTACAACACCAAACTTAAATTGTTGCTTGTCCCCAAGCAACTGAAAATCAATTAGGATAAAAAGAAGAGAATATACTATAAAGTCCAAAATATCAATGAATATTAATTTAATTACATGAGCGGGACTTGTAGCTTTTTGCTTCTGAACAGCTTTGGCATCTCACTTTTTCCTTTGTAGTTTAGAGGTATTGGCGTCTCTGGGGGAATTTAGAATTTGGGATAGTGTTATTGACTTTCTTAGTTAAGCATGTTGATTCTTGAACACAGCTACTCATGAGTCTTGGCTGTGGCCCTAAGCATTTTGTCTTCCAGTATTACCACCAGATACACAAATGCCACAGACACATAACTGGGTGAACCTTTTCAGATTGTGACTTAGCTTTGCTAAAGTCCCCAATTAGTGGTGTCCAGAGCTCTTAAGCACACTCTTTGCTTTAGATCACGACTTTAACCACTCAGTCTCAAGCTTTTCACTTGGACCTTCATGACACAAGCACATGGTTAGGGACAGCTTGATTTAGCCGCTTAGGCCCGGATTAAATTTCCTTGGGCCCTCCTATCCATTGATGCTCAAAGCCTTGGATCCTTGCTTTGGAATTTTCGCCCTTTTTTTTTCACTGCTTTTTCTTGCTTCAAGAATCAATTTCATGATATTTTTCAGATCATCAATAACATTTCTCTTTGTTCCTCATTCTTTCAAGAACCAACAATTTTAAACACTCATAAACAACAAGATCAAAAGACATATGCACTGTTCAATCATTCATTCAGAAAACAAAAATTATTGCCACCACATCAATATAATTAAACTAAATTCACTAATAATTTCGAAAATTATGTACTTCTTGTTCTTTTGAATTAAAACATTTTTCTTTTAAGAGAGGTGAAGGACTAATGGATTTTATTTCATAGCTTTAAGGCATGGTTTACATACTAATGATCATGAAGTAGAGACACAAAAAAACATAAATAAACATAGCATTAAAAACCGAAAACAGAAAGAAATAAAGAACAAGGAATGAATCCACCTTAGTGGCGTCTTCTTCTTGAAGGACCAATGATGTTCTTCAACTCTGCTATGTCCCTTCCTTGCCTTTGTTGCTCCTCCCTCATTGCTCTTTGATCTTCTCTTATTTCTTGGAGAGTGAGGGCGTGTTCATGATGTTCCACCCTTAGTTGTTCAACATTATGGCTCAAATCCTCTAAGGAGGTGTTGAGTTGCTCCCAATAGTTGTTAGGAGGAAAGTGCATTCCTTGAGGCATTTGTTGATGATGCACTTCCTCGTGTTCTTCTTGGAGGCCGTGAGGAGCTTCCCTTGTTTGCTCCATCTTTCTCTTGGTAATGGGCTTGTCTTCTTCAATGGAGACATCTCCTTCTATGATAACTCCAGTTGAGTAACATAGATGGCACATAAGGTGGGGGAAGGCTAACCGTGCCATGTATGAAGGCTTGTCAGCTATTTTGTAGAGTTCATTGGAGATGACTTCATGAACCTCTACTTCTTCACCAATCATGATGCTATGAACCATGATGGCCCGATCCACAGTAACTTCAGATCGGTTGCTTGTAGGGATGATGGATCTTTGAATGAACTCCAACCATCCTCTAGCTACAGGCTTGAGGTCCAGTCTTCTTAGTTGGACTGGCTTGCCTTTGGAGTCTACTCTCCATTGGGCGCCTTCCACACATATGTCCCTAAGGACTTGGTCCAATCTTTGGTTAAAGTTGACCCTTCTTGTGTAGGGGCGTTCATCACCTTGCATCATAGGCAAGTGAAACGCCAACCTTACATTTTCCGGACTAAAATCCAAGTATTTCCCCCTAACCATTGTGAGATAATTCTTTGGGCTTGGGTTCATACTTTGGTCATGGTTCCTAGTGATCCATGCATTGGCATAGAACTCTTGAACCATCAATAATCCAACTTGTTGCATGGGGTTGGCCAAGACTTCCCAACCTCTTCTTTGAATTTCATGTCGGATCTCCGGATACTCATTCTTTTTGAGCTTGAAAGGGACCTCAGGGATCACTTTCTTCTTTGCCACAACATCATAGAAGTGGTCTTGATGGCTTTTGGAGATGAATCTCTCCTTCTCCCATGACTCAGAGGAAGAAGCTTTTGCTTTCCCTTTCCCTTTTCTTGAGGAAACTCCGGTCTTGGGTGCCATTGATGGTGAATGAAAAACAAAAAGCTTAGGCTTTTTACCACACCAAACTTAAAATTTGCTTGTCCCCAAGCAAGAAAAGAAAAGAAGAGTAGAAGAAGAAGAAGAAAATATGGTAGAGAGGGAGAAGAGAGGGTTCGGCTATGTGGGAGAATGTGGGGTTGTGTTGTGTGAAAATGGAAAAGAAAAGAAGGGTATTTATAGGGAGGGGGGAGGGTATAGGTTCGGCCATTTTGGGTGGGAATGGGTGGGAAATTGAATTTGAATTTTTTATGGAGGTAGGTGGGGTGTATGGGGAAGAGGAGGTTGATGTGAATGGTGAATGGGTAAATTGGGAGGAGGAATTGAGGTGATTGATGAAGAAGATGTTGGGAATTGTGACATGGGGAATCACATCACAAAAACTAGGATTGGGAAGTAAGGTGGGAATATGTTGGGTGAGGATCCTGTGGGGTCCACAGATCCTGAGGTGAGGATCCTGTGGGGTCCACAGATCCTGAGGTGAAAAGAAATACCATTCCTTCTCCCTATAGGCATGTAACATGCCTTCATGTATCATTCTGGCGTTTAAACGCCCATTGATGCACGTTCTGGGCGTTAAACGCCCATGTGATGCTTGTTTCTGGCGTTGAACGCCAGTTTCAAGCTTGTTTCTGGCGTTCAGCGCCAGATTGTCCTCTGTCTGCGCATTCTGGCGTTAAACGCCAGGATGTAGCTTGTTTTGGGCGTTCAGCGCCAGAAAGATGCTCTGTTCTGGCGTTGAACGCCAGCCAGATGCTCCTTCTGGGCGCTGAACGCCAGCCTGTGCGTCCTCCAGGGTGAAAAATTTTTTCTTCTGTTTTTGACTCTGTTTTTAATTTTTTTGATTTTTTTCGTGACTCCTCATGATCATGTACCTAATTCAACACAAAAATAACAAGGAAACAAAATAAAATAAAATTAGATAAATAAAATTGGGTTGCCTCCCAACAAGCGCTTCTTTAATGTCAATAGCTTGACAGTGGCTCTCATGGAGCCACAAGGTGATCATGTAATACCCGGTCTAACCGAAATTAATTAAATAATGAGTAAGTAGGAGCGAATATGCTTGGAAGATTTGGCAATTGGAATTTGATGATTTCAATATGATATTTGGATTCAGTGAATTTTTCCGAGTCGGAAGACATAGTCTTCTGCGTAAAAGCGCGCAGTGAAATTTTGACCGGCAGTACCGGCTGAGACCTGTCTGGTACTGCAGCTGAGAAAGTTGATTATGAGTAAATAAGATTAAGAAATGAGGAATTATAATTAGAGGAAGTAGAAATATTTGAAGTGCGGTTTAGAGCGCTAGTGTTAAAGGTTTTGGTCCAAAATTGGCCCAACGGACAAAAATAAGTGAACTGGGCCTAAGTGGGCCCAAGACCCAACATATATAAGCATTAGTTATGAGCATTTCAGCTCATTTTTACCCTAAAAGAGGGTTGGGGCGCTGAAATTGAGAAGAGGGAAGAGAAGAGAGAAAACCTAACTCTCTTTGATCTTCAAACCACCATAACTTGAGCTACGGAGCTCCGATTGACGAGCCGTTTGCGACCACGCGTCGCTCTTCTCATCCTCTACATTTCTATCTAAGTTTTGTGGTGAGTATTCCATTCATCTCTGCCCAGTTTTCGAAATTCCCCACTGTTACACGTTTTTGGGAAGTTAGTGTTGAAATCTTGTGATTTTGGGTGTTTAGGGATACTCCAACATGGATTCTAAGTGGGTTCTATCCCTACTTCATATGGGCTGAGGTAAGAAGTGCTCAAACCCTTGTGATTTGTGATTTTTATGAGCCCTAGGTTGATGTATGTATGTGACATTGGTTATGTTAGTGCATTTGATGGTTTTGGTGCACAATTGGGAGATTGGTGTTGCTTGAGGAGCTTTGGTGAGGCTTAGGGCTAAGGTTGGTGGAGACTTCCAAAGAAGAGGCTCAATTGATTTTTTGCTACAAGAGGTACGGTTTAAGTTTCATTTAAGTACCGTGTGTGTGATGAGAATTCCTAGGCTAGATGCCCCTAGGATTAAGTTTGGATTGTGTAACTGGTTGATGCTAATATGCATAGTTGGTATGTAATGTGAATTGATGATTGGGTTGAGAATTGTGTGGCCTTGTATGCTTGGTGTATTGAAAATTTGAAGTATTGGATAATGAGTATTGATTTGTGATTTATGCATTTAAATTGTGAAATTGGGCCGGAGGCCGTATATTTTGGGCCGGAGGCCGGAAAGAGGTAAGGAAGGTAAGTTGATGTGTGCATTGTATGATGACACAAGTGATTGGATGAATTTCATATAATGAATATATGAATGATTGGGTTGGTTATTGAATAATGAGGTTTGAGGAGTTGAAGTGTGGAAATTGGTAAATTTTGGGTGAAATAGTGTAGATGAGGTATGTTTGATTTTGGTTGAGATATATTATGTGATCATATATGTGAGTATGATTATTGATGCCTTGATGGTATGTTAATGCATGAGAGATATGTATGTTGTGATATATGCTTGAGAAATGGTTGAGGTTGATTTGGGGATGAAACCACGTGTTAGTGGGTATGATATTGATCATGTATAATGATGGTTGAATCGAAATATTATTGTTGGAAATTGGGATGAGGAAGGATGTATGACATGTTGATATGTTTGTAATTTAGCCATTTGTTTGAAATGGGTAAAGATGGTTATATGGCGGTTTGTGATTCGTGGTAAAGTGTTAATGTATGAGTTGAGGAGGCTTGATGTTGATTTTGGTGTATTTTGATTGGTTTCAAAAAGGGTTGAAATTGGCATGTTTTAGTTGATTTTGAAAAGAGTTGAAAATGGCTTGTTTTGAAAATGGCACTTTGTGGTTTTATATGAAAACATGGTTTTTGGGCATACTTTGACGAGACATAACTTGGACTACGGATCTTTGTTTTGTGCCAAATCTATTTAGAAATGAAATTGGATCCGGGATGTCCATGCCGTTCGAAGAACGGGTGAAAAACGATTTAAAATGAGGAAGTTATGTCCGTCGGAAGATTGGGGGTTGAATTTGTGAATTCTGCAGTTTTTAACTTAGAAAATTTTTAGCAGAATAACCCCTTGCGCGTGGGCGCACTTGGCGCGTACGCGCCGATCTTCCAGAAAACGCCATCCACGCGTGCGCGTGATGTGCGCGGGCGCGCCGATAGTGCTGCACCCAATGCCCAGCCATTTTCCAGAGAGTTGTGCCAGAACTGTGCCAGCTTTGTGCCTGGGGCACGAGAGTATCCACGCGTACGCGTGGTTGACGCGTGCGCGTCGATTTGGTAACTTTTTAATCCACGCGTTAGCGTGCATGACGCTTGTGCGTCGATGAGTTTTTAAGGACATCCACGCGTGCGCGTAGAGTGCGCGTACGCGTGGCATTGTTTTCATGCCAAAGTTGATATTTGAGTTTTAAAAGCCAAATCTCATACTTCTAAGCCTCCGATCTCACCACTTATATCCTAAATCGTTATGATATGCCTAGCTATTAGAAAAGGGCTAGTGAATGAGGTAACTTGCGAGTGAAGCAAGGGGAAAATGAATAATCAATGAGGATCATTGATGATTATGTGAGATGTGGAGGATGGTGGTGGAAGTGCTTGGTATGCCATTGGCCGAAGGGCCGTAATTGTTTATAAATTGGCTGGTTCTGGATTGAACCGTGAGCCGAAATAGCTGTGTATGCTATGAATATTGGCTGGTTATGGATTTAACCGCGAGCCGGATGGCTGATATGGATGTTGATCCATGGATGAGAATTCATGCATGTTTATGCTGAATTATTGATAATTGTGATTTGCACTTCCACTATCTGAGATGCGAGTTTCCCTGGGTAGTAGCAGTGGCTAGTCCACTTGCTCCGGGTGTGAGACGAAAAATGATGTTTATGATAAATGAGTTAATCATGGAGTTTTGAATGAATGTAACTCTGATACCTGGGTAGTAGTAAGGGTTGGGGTTCGTCCCACTTGCTCCAGGTTAATGTTTGAGATTTGATAACAATGAGGATTGATAATATGAATTGAGATTGAATGAATATATGCTTGAGATACCTGGGCAGTAGCAAGGGTTGTGGTTCGTCCCGCTTGCTCCGGGTTAGTGCTTGAGATACCTGGGCAGTAGCAAGGGTTGTGGTTCGTCCCGCTTGCTCCGGGTTAATGCTTGAGATACCTGGGCAGTAGCAAGGGTTGTGGTTTGTCCCACTTGCTCCAGGTCAGAGATTGTGACGCCTGGGTAGTAGCCGCAGTAGTGGTTGTTCCACTGGCTCCAGGTTGAGCTGTTAAACACCCGCCTGGGTAGTAGCCGCAGTAGTGGTTGTTCCACTGGCTCTGGGCTGAGCGGGTAGTAGCAAGGGGGTTGTAGCTCAAACCTACTTGCTCCGCGAGGGGTGTTTCTGTCCATGGTTAGCTACCAGGACGTGTCGGGTTGGCTATATAACCGACAGATGATATCATCAGCCATAGGGCAGGCATACATCATTTGCATATGTTTGAATTGTTTGGGTTTGCCTATTTGTTTTGAATTTCTACATTATATATGCTATGTTACCTGATTATGTGCTACTTGTTCTACTTGTACCTTATTTGTGTCTTACTTGTCTGTATTGCTTGTGTTTGTACAACTGAGAGATCCCTCATGATGGTGTTGGTGGATGTTGGGGCTGTTCTTGATGAGATGAATTGATAATGCGATTGCATAATGATGATGATTTTTGAATGAGATCATTTGGGCTCCCTGGGTAGACGCAGTGATGTGATTTCACTAGCTCCAGGCGAGGGTATGATGTATTGATATAGAGCTGCTGAGGCAGAGCAACTGGTAATGATTTTGCTTATGATTCTGAGTCTGATTCGCGAAAGAATCAGCGGATTGGGAAAACATGTGTAATATGAACTAGATTTAGTATCCCCTTACGTCAGATGCCTATTTATGGATTAGTGAGAATCTAGGCTGGATACTTGGTGAAAAGGAGTTTAGGATGCTTAGTGAGTTTTTATTGCAGTGCATTGTATTTATTTGGCACTTTTACCGTACTGGGAACCCATGGGCCCGGGGTTCTCATTCCGTACATATCTCTTGTTTTTCAGATACAGGTCCAAGTGCTCAGAAGTGAGCTGTGGTACGTCTGAGAGACGGCGAAGATCCTTATTTTCTCCACTTTGTGTTTTGCTTAGAATCTCTCCATCTTCGTTTTGAAAAGATTATATTATGTATTGAACTCTTTTGGAACTTGCCTATAGAGGCTCTTATGTTTCCTTTGGGAGAGATTAGGATGTACTGTTGTCAACTACTTTCATATTGTACCCTAGCCGGCCTAAACTTCGCGGGTCGCGACTAGCGGCTATTTACTTATGTTATATATCTATCTGTTATCTATCTCTTAATCTCCTTTATGCCTTATCCATATATCGCTTTCGGCTTCACGTTTTATCTTTTCGTTGTCGAAACGTGAGTGATACGTCTTCGCGATTTTATTTCTACTCCTTTCAGGCTTCTCGATTAATACTCCTTTCGAAATTACCTATATTTATGTATTAAAAATCCACCCGAGAGTCGTACCACCGTAATATCATTGACTTATGACTCGAGCATAAGGATTTGAATATTAGGGTGTTACATTATGGTATCAGAGCAGTTCGTCCTCGTGAGCCTGAGGGATGGAACTGCTTATGCTTCAATGCATACTCTGAGTCTGTGCCTGTGCTAGTTAGGGTATCTAACTGATACATCTAGCATGAAGTCCATGAGTGTACCTTTGGTACTTTGAAGCACTATACTTCCGATATTGAGACTGATCAACTTGATATCGATTGTTTGGTGTGTATAGGAACCAGATGGCGCCTCGTGGACCCAGTCAGGGACGTGAGAGAGATCGTACTAGTACGCAGGAACCGGAAGTCAACCCGAATAACCCGGTAAACTTTATGGCGGCGTTGGAGAATATGGCTGCTGCTATGCAAGCCACTGCGGAGGCTCTTGGGCAACAGATAAACAATAATGGCAATGGCGGAAGGGAAGCTCAGGGCCTGATGACACTGGCAACTTTCTTAAAGGTTAATCCACCTAAGTTCAAGGGGACCACCAATCCGACTGAAGCTGATACTTGGTTTCAGGCCATGGAGCGAGCGCTGCAAGCGCAGTTGGTGCCTGAAGAGCAGCGTGTTGAATTTGCTACCTATTTGCTCAAAGGGGAAGCATCGCATTGGTGGCAAGGGGCTCGACGTCTCCTGCAACAGGGGAATGAATCTATCACTTGGGATGCCTTCCAAGTGGAATTCTATAAGAAGTACTTTCCGAATTCCGCCAGAACAGCCAAGGAATTGGAGTTACTACAGTTGAAGCAAGGTGCTATGTCCGTATCTGAGTATACAGACAAATTTGAGGAGCTATTCAGGTTTTCCCGCATGTGTCAGGGAGCTCCGGGAGACTTCGAGGAATGGAAGTGTATTAAGTATGAGGGAGGACTTCGAAGTGAAATCCTAAGCTCCGTTGGACCGATGGAGATTAGGGTCTTCTCTGAACTTGTGAACAAGAGCCGTATTGCTGAAGAATGTGTGAGGAAGGCTGTTGAGGCGAAGAATGACCGTCGGGAGTCCCACTGCAGGGAGCACAACCAAGGATTTGCACCAAGGGGTCGAGAGTTTAAGGAGAGGGGATACATACAACACTTTTCCCCAAGGACGGAATAACTTTGCGACGAGTGAGGAGTCCCAAAGGAATGGTAAGGGAAAACGGGCAGCGGCTACTTCTAATGTTCTGAGCTGTCAGAGGTGTGGAAGTCATCACACGAATAGGCCTTGCCGATTGGGGTTAGGCGTATGTTACAAGTGCGGGTTACCAGGGCATGTATCAAGAAATTGCCAACAAGGAGAGAGTCAGGATACGGGCCGATTGCGACAGTAAGATTGAGGTAATTATTATCATCAAGCTTAAAGGACAGTGCATGATTTTATAATACCGCCTGTACAGTTAAACTGAGAATGTCGAGCTTAATATTAGACTGAAAAGCAAACCGGATGGTCCGAGTAAGGAATTGCCTTAATACAAATGGATAAATGCCTATGATGTAAATGATTTTCTGTTGAGAATGATGTGTTGTGTTTGTTATGTAGTTGGATGAATTCTAGATTTTTGGTAAAACGGATTGACCCGTGACTTTTAGTTCCTTTGATTTAAATAGATAAGAAATGGTCCTAAATGATGGATTTGGAAATGTTGATTTGAAATGCCAATCATGCTAAGTGTGGTTGGGTACTTGAGAAAATAAGTGATGGAGTTAATACTTGACGAGAAATCAAAGTGGCGTAGCGGAAGCTTGCTAAAGCGTTAGCGTAATATGGTAATAGTAAGGAAAAGTGGGATATGATTAGAAATGCTTTATGCTTAGAGTACTTAAAAGTTTAGTGAGCTTATACAGATAATGATTCTCGATAATTGGAATTAATTGCGACGGTGAGCCTTAATGGTTCCGAAATGGATGAGAAAATTATCATTGATGCGTAATCGGATTTAGATGATGACTGAGTGCAAGTTGTTGTGTTCGAGAGATGAGTGCTATGATGTTTGGTCATGGTGACCTTGGGTTTAGATCAAGATTTGTAATGATCGGTTTCAGAGGAATCGTTTGGAAACCTTTAAATTGCAATGCTGATGTGGTACTGAGATTGGTTTGAGGGAACCGTGACGGGTGGTAAACTCTAATGTTTGGAGAGGCGCTGTTGAAAATTTTCCCAAGAATTTGAAGGAGTATTTGGTCATGTTTTTGAAAATGATTTTTTTTTTATCTGAGTAACTTCAACAAAAGAGATGTGTCTCGAAAGCTTTTATAGATTATTAAAGGGAAGCGGATTCATAAGAGTTTGTTAGCTTATTAGTACAAACTCATTGAATTCTAAAAACGAAGAAAGCTTTGATTGATTATAGTGATGTGGGATGATGGCTATGATTAACGATGATGGCAATATTATTGATGAGATTTAATAAGGTGTGAGTTGATAAGACGGTAAAAGTAAGGAACGAGGCTGTTGGTCGGCGTTGAACAAATGACCGAGATCCTCAGAGATAGAGAAATCAGAGCGCGGCAACGGAAGCGCGTAGAGTAAAAAGGACCTTGGAACTGTTATGCGTGGATATAACGGCAGACTACGCTCGCGTACTCGTAGGGATGGATGGAATTTTCGAGGGCGAAAATTTCTGTTAGGGGGGTAGAATGTAATACCCGGTCTAACCGAAATTAATTAAATAATGAGTAAGTAGGAGCGAATATGCTTGGAAGATTTGGCAATTGGAATTTGATGATTTCAATATGATATTTGGATTCAGTGAATTTTTCCGAGTCGGAAGACATAGTCTTCTGCGTAAAAGCGCGCAGTGAAATTTTGACCGGCAGTACCGGCTGAGACCTGTCTCGTACTGCAGCTGAGAAAGTTGATTATGAGTAAATAAGATTAAGAAATGAGGAATTATAATTAGAGGAAGTAGAAATATTTGAAGTGCGGTTTAGAGCGCTAGTGTTAAAGGTTTTGGTCCAAAATTGGCCCAACGGACAAAAATAAGTGAACTGGGCCTAAGTGGGCCCAAGACCCAACATATATAAGCATTAGTTATGAGCATTTCAGCTCATTTTTACCCTAAAAGAGGGTTGGGGCGCTGAAATTGAGAAGAGGGAAGAGAAGAGAGAAAACCTAACTCTCTTTGATCTTCAAACCACCATAACTTGAGCTACGGAGCTCCGATTGACGAGCCGTTTGCGGCCACGCGTCGCTCTTCTCATCCTCTACATTTCTATCTAAGTTTTGTGGTGAGTATTCCATTCATCTCTGCCCAGTTTTCGAAATTCCCCACTGTTACACGTTTTTGGGAAGTTAGTGTTGAAATCTTGTGATTTTGGGTGTTTAGGGATGCTCCAACATGGATTCTAAGTGGGTTCTATCCCTACTTCATATGGGCTGAGGTAAGAAGTGCTCAAACCCTTGTGATTTGTGATTTTTATGAGCCCTAGGTTGATGTATGTATGTGACATTGGTTATGTTAGTGCATTTGATGGTTTTGGTGCACAATTGGGAGATTGGTGTTGCTTGAGGAGCTTTGGTGAGGCTTAGGGCTAAGGTTGGTGGAGACTTCCAAAGAAGAGGCTCAATTGATTTTTTGCTACAAGAGGTACGGTTTAAGTTTCATTTAAGTACCGTGTGTGTGATGAGAATTCCTAGGCTAGATGCCCCTAGGATTAAGTTTGGATTGTGTAACTGGTTGATGCTAATATGCATAGTTGGTATGTAATGTGAATTGATGATTGGGTTGAGAATTGTGTGGCCTTGTATGCTTGGTGTATTGAAAATTTGAAGTATTGGATAATGAGTATTGATTTGTGATTTATGCATTTAAATTGTGAAATTGGGCCGGAGGCCGTATATTTTGGGCCGGAGGCCGGAAAGAGGTAAGGAAGGTAAGTTGATGTGTGCATTGTATGATGACACAAGTGATTGGATGAATTTCATATAATGAATATATGAATGATTGGGTTGGTTATTGAATAATGAGGTTTGAGGAGTTGAAGTGTGGAAATTGGTAAATTTTGGGTGAAATAGTGTAGATGAGGTATGTTTGATTTTGGTTGAGATATATTATGTGATCATATATGTGAGTATGATTATTGATGCCTTGATGGTATGTTAATGCATGAGAGATATGTATGTTGTGATATATGCTTGAGAAATGGTTGAGGTTGATTTGGGGATGAAACCACGTGTTAGTGGGTATGATATTGATCATGTATAATGATGGTTGAATCGAAATATTATTGTTGGAAATTGGGATGAGGAAGGATGTATGACATGTTGATATGTTTGTAATTTAGCCATTTGTTTGAAATGGGTAAAGATGGTTATATGGCGGTTTGTGATTCGTGGTAAAGTGTTAATGTATGAGTTGAGGAGGCTTGATGTTGATTTTGGTGTATTTTGATTGGTTTCAAAAAGGGTTGAAATTGGCATGTTTTAGTTGATTTTGAAAAGAGTTGAAAATGGCTTGTTTTGAAAATGGCACTTTGTGGTTTTATATGAAAACATGGTTTTTGGGCATACTTTGACGAGACATAACTTGGACTACGGATCTTTGTTTTGTGCCAAATCTATTTAGAAATGAAATTGGATCCGGGATGTCCATGCCGTTCGAAGAACGGGTGAAAAACGATTTAAAATGAGGAAGTTATGTCCGTCGGAAGATTGGGGGTTGAATTTGTGAATTCTGCAGTTTTTAACTTAGAAAATTTTTAGCAGAATAACCCCTTGCTCGTGGGCGCACTTGGCGCGTACGCGCCGATCTTCCAGAAAACGCCATCCACGCGTGCGCGTGATGTGCGCGGGCGCGCCGATAGTGCTGCACCCAATGCCCAGCCATTTTCCAGAGAGTTGTGCCAGAACTGTGCCAGCTTTGTGCCTGGGGCACGAGAGTATCCACGCGTACGCGTGGTTGACGCGTGCGCGTCGATTTGGTAACTTTTTAATCCACGCGTTAGCGTGCATGACGCTTGCGCGTCGATGAGTTTTTAAGGACATCCACGCGTGCGCGTAGAGTGCGCGTACGCGTGGCATTGTTTTCATGCCAAAGTTGATATTTGAGTTTTAAAAGCCAAATCTCATACTTCTAAGCCTCCGATCTCACCACTTATATCCTAAATCGTTATGATATGCCTAGCTATTAGAAAAGGGCTAGTGAATGAGGTAACTTGCGAGTGAAGCAAGGGGAAAATGAATAATCAATGAGGATCATTGATGATTATGTGAGATGTGGAGGATGGTGGTGGAAGTGCTTGGTATGCCATTGGCCGAAGGGCCGTAATTGTTTATAAATTGGCTGGTTCTGGATTGAACCGTGAGCCAAAATAGCTGTGTATGCTATGAATATTGGCTGGTTATGGATTTAACCGCGAGCCGGATGGCTGATATGGATGTTGATCCATGGATGAGAATTCATGCATGTTTATGCTGAATTATTGATAATTGTGATTTGCACTTCCACTATCTGAGATGCGAGTTTCCCTGGGTAGTAGCAGTGGCTAGTCCACTTGCTCCGGGTGTGAGACGAAAAATGATGTTTATGATAAATGAGTTAATCATGGAGTTTTGAATGAATGTAACTCTGATACCTGGGTAGTAGTAAGGGTTGGGGTTCGTCCCACTTGCTCCAGGTTAATGTTTGAGATTTGATAACAATGAGGATTGATAATATGAATTGAGATTGAATGAATATATGCTTGAGATACCTGGGCAGTAGCAAGGGTTGTGGTTCGTCCCGCTTGCTCCGGGTTAGTGCTTGAGATACCTGGGCAGTAGCAAGGGTTGTGGTTCGTCCCGCTTGCTCCGGGTTAATGCTTGAGATACCTGGGCAGTAGCAAGGGTTGTGGTTTGTCCCACTTGCTCCAGGTCAGAGATTGTGACGCCTGGGTAGTAGCCGCAGTAGTGGTTGTTCCACTGGCTCCAGGTTGAGCTGTTAAACACCCGCCTGGGTAGTAGCCGCAGTAGTGGTTGTTCCACTGGCTCTGGGCTGAGCGGGTAGTAGCAAGGGGGTTGTAGCTCAAACCTACTTGCTCCGCGAGGGGTGTTTCTGTCCATGGTTAGCTACCAGGACGTGTCGGGTTGGCTATATAACCGACAGATGATATCATCAGCCATAGGGCAGGCATACATCATTTGCATATGTTTGAATTGTTTGGGTTTGCCTATTTGTTTTGAATTTCTACATTATATATGCTATGTTACCTGATTATGTGCTACTTGTTCTACTTGTACCTTATTTGTGTCTTACTTGTCTGTATTGCTTGTGTTTGTACAACTGAGAGATCCCTCATGATGGTGTTGGTGGATGTTGGGGCTGTTCTTGATGAGATGAATTGATAATGCGATTGCATAATGATGATGATTTTTGAATGAGATCATTTGGGCTCCCTGGGTAGACGCAGTGATGTGATTTCACTAGCTCCAGGCGAGGGTATGATGTATTGATATAGAGCTGCTGAGGCAGAGCAACTGGTAATGATTTTGCTTATGATTCTGAGTCTGATTCGCGAAAGAATCAGCGGATTGGGAAAACATGTGTAATATGAACTAGATTTAGTATCCCCTTACGTCAGATGCCTATTTATGGATTAGTGAGAATCTAGGCTGGATACTTGGTGAAAAGGAGTTTAGGATGCTTAGTGAGTTTTTATTGCAGTGCATTGTATTTATTTGGCACTTTTACCGTACTGGGAACCCATGGGCCCGGGGTTCTCATTCCGTACATAGCTCTTGTTTTTCAGATACAGGTCCAAGTGCTCAGAAGTGAGCTGTGGTACGTCTGAGAGACGGCGAAGATCCTTATTTTCTCCACTTTGTGTTTTGCTTAGAATCTCTCCATCTTCGTTTTGAAAAGATTATATTATGTATTGAACTCTTTTGGAACTTGCCTATAGAGGCTCTTATGTTTCCTTTGGGAGAGATTAGGATGTACTGTTGTCAACTACTTTCATATTGTACCCTAGCCGTCCTAAACTTCGCGGGTCGCGACTAGCGGCTATTTACTTATGTTATATATATCTATCTGTTATCTATCTCTTAATCTCCTTTATGCCTTATCCGTATATCGCTTTCGGCTTCACGTTTTATCTTTTCGTTGTCGAAACGTGAGTGATACGTCTTCGCGATTTTATTTCTACTCCTTTCAGGCTTCTCGATTAATACTCCTTTCGAAATTACCTATATTTATGTATTAAAAATCCACCCGAGAGTCGTACCACCGTAATATCATTGACTTATGACTCGAGCATAAGGATTTGAATATTAGGGTGTTACAGATCAGGTCAACTTAAGTGTGGTATTCCCAACACCAAACTTAGAGTTTGGATATGGGGTTTGAACACCAAACTTAGAGTTTGGTTGTGGCCTCACAACACCAAACTTAGAGTTTGACTGTGTGGGCTCTTCTTGACTCTGAACTGAGAGAAGCTCTTCATGCTTACTCTCTTTTGTCACAGAGGGATGGCCATGTGCCTGAAACACAAGGTAGTCCCCATTCAATTGGAGGACTAACTCTCCTCTGTTGACATCTATCACAGCTCCTGCTGTGGCTAGGAAGGGTCTTCCTAGGATGATGCATTCATCATCTTCCTTCCTAGTGTCTAGGATTATGAAATCAGTGGGGATGTAAAGGCCTTCAACCCTTACTAGCACGTCCTCCACTACTCCATAAGCTTGTCTTATGGACTTGTCTGCCAATTGTAATGAGAACAAGGCAGGTTGTACCTCAATGATTCCTAGCTTCTCCATTACAGAGAGTGGCATAAGATTTATCCCTGACCCAAGATCACATAGAGCTTTTTCAAAGCTCATGGTGCCAATGGTGCAAGGTATTAAGAACTTGCCAGGATCTTGTTTCTTTTGAGGTAGAGTCCTCTGAATCCAAGTATCTAGTTCACTAATGAGCAAGGGAGGTTCACTTTCCCAGGTCTCATTACCAAACAGCTTGGCATTCAGCTTCATGATAGCTCCTAAGTATTGAGCAACTTGTTCTCCAGTCACATCTTCATTCTCTTCAGAGGATGAATATTCTTTAGAGCTCATGAATGGCAGAAGGAGAATTAAAGGAATCTCTATGGTCTCTAGATGAGCCTCAGATTCCTCAGGATCCTTAATAGGAAACTCCTTCTTGCTTGAGGAACGTCCTAGGAAGTCTTCCTCACTGGGATTTTCGTCCTCCTCCTCCTTGGTGCATTCGGCCACTTTGATTAAATCAATGGCCTTGCACTCTCCTTTTGGATTTTCTTCTGTATTGCTTGGGAGAGTACTGGGAGGAGTGTCAATGACTTTCTTACTCAGCTGGCCCACTTGTGCCTCCAGATTTCTAATAGAGGATCTTGTTTCATTCATGAAACTAAAAGTGGCTTTTGACAGATCAGAGACTATATTTGCTAAATTAGAATTGTTTTGTTCAGAATTCTCTGTCTGTTGCTGAGAAGATGATGGATATGGCTTACTATTATTCAGCCTATTACGTCCACCATTGTTAAAACCTTGTTGAGGTTTTTGTTGATCCTTCCAGGAGAAATTAGGATGATTTCTCCATGATGAGTTATAGGTGTTTCCATAAGGTTCACCTAAGTAATTAACCTCTGCTATGGCAGGGTTTTCAGGATCATAAGCTTCTTCAGAAGCTACCTCTCTCGTACTATTGGATGCATGTTGCAATCCATTCAGATTTTGAGAGATCATGTTGACCTGTTGAGTCAACACTTTGTTCTGAGCCAATATGGCATTCAGAGCATCAATTTCAAGAACTCCTTTCTTCTGAGGTACCCCATTATTCACGGAATTCCTCTCAGAGGTATACATAAACTGGTTGTTTGCAACCATGTCAATGAGTTCTTGAGCCTCTTCAGGCGTTTTCTTCAGGTGAATAGATCCACCTGCAGAATGATCCAGTGACATTTTCGAAAATTCAGAGAGACCATAATAGAATATATCTAATATGGTCCATTCTGAAAACATGTCAGATGGACATCTTTTGGTCAGCTGCTTGTATCTTTCCCAAGCTTCATAGAGGGATTCACCATCTTTTTGTTTGAAAGTTTGAACATCCACTCTCAGCTTGCTCAGCTTTTGAGGAGGAAAGAATTTATCCAAGAATGCAGTGACAAGCTTATCCCATGAGTCCAGGCTATCTTTGGGTTGTGAATCCAACCATACTCTAGCTCTGTCTCTTACAGCAAAAGGGAAAAGCAAGAGTCTGTAGACTTCAGGATTAACTCCATTTGTCTTTACAGTGTCACAGATCTGCAAGAACTCAGTTAAAAACTGGTAAGGATCTTCAGATGGAAGTCCATAAAACTTGCAATTTTGTTGCATTAAAGCAACTAGTTGAGGCTTAAGCTCAAAGTTATTGGCTCCAATGGCAGGAATGGAGATGCTTCTTCCATCAAACTTAGACGTTAGCTTAGTAAAGTCACCAAGCATTCTCCTTGCATTATTATTATTATTTTCGGCCATCACCTCTTGTTCTAATGTTTCTGAAAGGTTGTTTCTGGATTGTTGTAATTTAGCTTCTCTTAATTTTCTCTTCAGAGTCCTTTCAGGTTCTGGATCAATTTCAACAAGAGTGCCTTTATCCTTGTTCCTGCTCATATGAAAGAGAAGAAAACAAGAAAAGAAAAAGGAATCCTCTATGTCACAGTATAGAGATTCCTTTATGTTAGTAGAAAAAAGAAGGGGTAGAGGAATGAAGAAGAGGTTCGGTTTTTAGAGGAAGAGGGGTGAAGAGAAGTGTTAGTAATTAAATAATTAAATAGAAGAAGAAAAGAGGAGAATTCGAAAATAATTTTTGAAAAAGTGGTTAGTGATTTTCGAAAATTACAATTAAAATTTAAACATGAAACAATTAATTAATTAAAAAGAATTTTTTAAAAAAGAGAGAGATATTTTCGAAAATAGAAGAGGGAGAAGTAGTTAGGTGGTTTTGAAAAAGATAAGAAACAAACAAAAAGTTAGTTAGTTGATTGAAAAAGATTTGAAATCAAAATTTAAAAAGATAAGAAGATAAGAAGTTAGATAAGATATTTTGAGATCAAATTTTGAAAAATAAAATTTTTTTTGAAAAAGAAAAAATAAAAGATAAAAAGATTTAAAAAATTTTAAAATTATTTACTTCACTAACAAGAAACTACAAGATAAGATTCTAGAACTTAAAGATTGAACCTTTCTTAACAAGAAAGTAACAAACTTCAAATTTTTTTTAACCAATCACATTAATTATTAGTGAATTTCGAAAATCACATATAAAGATAAGAAAAAGATTTTGAAAATAATTTGAAAAAGACTTTTGAAATTTTCGAAAAACAATAAAAAATGAAAAAGATATGATTTTTTTGAAAAAGATTTTGAAAAGATAAGATTTTTTTTTTAAAATTGAAATTTTGATTTGACTTGTAAGAAACAACTAATTTTGAAAACTTTTGACCAAGTCAACCCAAAATTTCGAAATTTTGGAGGAAAATAAGGAAAAGATATTTTTTGATTTTTGAATTTTTAATGAAAAACACAAAAATGACCCAAAACATGAAAATCTTGGATCAAAACACAAGATGCATGCAAGAATGTTATGAATGTCAGGATGAACACCAAGAACACTTTGAAGATCATGATGAACATTAAGAACATTATTTTGAAAAATTTTTGATGCAAAGAAAACATGCAAGACACCAAACTTAGAAATTTTTAATGCATAGAAAATATGAATGCAAGAATGCACATGAAAAACAAGAAAAGACATAAAACAAGAAATCATCAAGATCAAACAAGAAGACTTATCAAGAACAACTTGAAGATCATGAAGAACACTATGAATGCATGGGATTTTCAAAAAAAATGCAAGAAAAATTTTAAAAGCATGCAATTGACACCAAACTTAAAAATTGACTCAAGACTCAAACAAGAAACACAAAATATTTTTGGTTTTTATGATTTTCTAATTTTTTTGTATTTTTATTAATTATTTTCGAAAATAAAGTTTTGAAAAACGAAGAATAAAAGAAAAATTTTTGAAAAAGATTTTTGAAAAGAAAAGTACCTAATCTGAGCAACAAGATGAACCGTCAGTTGTCCATACTCGAACAATCCCCGGCAACGGCACCAAAAACTTGGTGGACGAAATTGTGATTCTTATTCTTAGCTCTGATTCATTGTAATTGGATTTATTCAATAATTGTCCTTATTTGAAGTCACAATCCCGTTCAACTAACCAGCAAGTGTACTGGGTCGTCCAAGTAATACCTTACGTGAGTAAGGGTCGAATCCACAGAGATTGTTGGTATGAAGCAAGCTATGGTCACCTTGCAAATCTCAGTTAGGCAGATTAAATCTGTTTATGGTGAGTTCGAATATTAATAATAAAATAAATAATAAAAAAAGGGATAGAATACTTATGCAGATTCATTGGTAGGAATTTCAGATAAGTGGAATGGAGGTGCTGTAGAGCTCACGGACGCCTGCTTTCCTATTCCTTCTACTCAATCCTTCTTACTCCTTTCCATGGCAAGCTTTGTATAGGGGTTCACCATCAACTGTGGCTACTTTCATTCCTCTCGGGGAAATAACCTGTGCGGCTGTCACTCGCACAGCTAACCAGTCTGGAGGCATCACCCATGGTTGATAGCTACATCCCATCCTCGCAGTGAAAGCTAATGCACGTACTCTGTCACAGTACGGCCAATCACCGGTTGGTTCCCGCTCCTACTGGAATAGAATCCCTCTTTTGCGTTTGTCACTAACGCCCAGCAGGTTAAAGTTTGAAGCACGTCACAGTCATTCATGAACGGAATCCTACTCGGAATACCACAGACAAGGTGAGACTTTCCGGATTCCCAGGATCCTACTCGGAACACCACAGACAAGGTTGGACTTTCCGGATCCAGATAAATGCCGCCATCTATCTAGCTTATACCACGAAGATTCTGTTGGGGAATCTAAGAGATACACATTCAAGCTTCTTTGCATGTAGAACGGAAGTGGTTGTCAATCACGCGCGTTCATGAGTGAGAACGTTAATGAGGGTTATTAACTCATCACATTCATCATGTTCTTGAGTACGAATGAATATCTTGGAATAAGAATAAAAGAGGAATTGAATAAAAGAGAATAGAACTTCATTAATCTTTGAGGTGCAGCAGAGCTCCACACCCTTTATCTATGGTGTGCAGAAACTCCACTGTTGAAAATACATAAGCAAGAGGTCCAGGCATGGCCGAATGGCCAGCCCCCTAAACGTGATCACAGGATAGAAAATACCATCCAGGATGTCTAATACAATAGTAAAAGGTCCTATATATACTAGACTAGCTACTAGGGTTTACATGAGTAAGTAATTGATGCATAAATCCACTTCCGGGGCCCACTTGGTGTGTGTTTGGGCTGAGCTTGATCAATCCACGTGTAGAGGCATTTCTTGGCGTCAAACTTCAGGTTATGACGTGTTTTGGGCGTTCAACTCCGGATCACGACGTTTTTCTGGCGTTTTACTCCAGACAGCAGCATGAACTTGGCGTTTAACGCCAAGTTACGTCGTCATTCTTCGAATAAAGCATGGACTATTATATATTGCTGGAAAGCCCTGGATGTCTACTTTCCAACGCCGTTGAGAGCGCGCCATTTGGAGTTCTGTAGCTCCAGAAAATCCATTTCGAGTGCAGGGAGGTCAGAATCCAACAGCATCAGCAGTCCTTTTGTCAGCCTTTTTCAGAGTTTTGCTCAAATCCCTCAATTTCAGTCAGAATTTACCTGAAATCACAGAAAAACACACAAACTCATAGTAAAGTCCGAAATGTGAATTTAACATAAAAACTAATGAAAACATCCCTAAAAGTAGCTTAAACTTACTAAAAACTATATAAAAACTATGCCAAAAAGCGTATAAATTATCCGCTCATTACAACACCAAACTTAAATTGTTGCTTGTCCCCAAGCAACTGAAAATCAATTAGGATAAAAAGAAGAGAATATACTATAAAGTCCAAAATATCAATGAATATTAATTTAATTACATGAGCGGGACTTGTAGCTTTTTGCTTCTGAACAGCTTTGGCATCTCACTTTTTCCTTTGTAGTTTAGAGGTATTGGCGTCTCTGGGGGAATTTAGAATTTGGGATAGTGTTATTGACTTTCTTAGTTAAGCATGTTGATTCTTGAACACAGCTACTCATGAGTCTTGGCTGTGGCCCTAAGCATTTTGTCTTCCAGTATTACCACCAGATACACAAATGCCACAGACACATAACTGGGTGAACCTTTTCAGATTGTGACTTAGCTTTGCTAAAGTCCCCAATTAGTGGTGTCCAGAGCTCTTAAGCACACTCTTTGCTTTAGATCACGACTTTAACCACTCAGTCTCAAGCTTTTCACTTGGACCTTCATGACACAAGAACATGGTTAGGGACAGCTTGATTTAGTCGCTTAGGCCCGGATTAAATTTCCTTGGGCCCTCCTATCCATTGATGCTCAAAGCCTTGGATCCTTGCTTTGGAATTTTCGCCCCTTTTTTTTTCACTGCTTTTTCTTGCTTCAAGAATCAATTTCATGATATTTTTCAGATCATCAATAACATTTCTCTTTGTTCCTCATTCTTTCAAGAACCAACAATTTTAAACACTCATAAACAACAAGATCAAAAGACATATGCACTGTTCAATCATTCATTCAGAAAACAAAATTATTGCCACCACATCATATAATTAAACTAAATTCACTAATAATTTCGAAAATTATGTACTTCTTGTTCTTTTGAATTAAAACATTTTTCTTTTAAGAGAGGTGAAGGACTAATGGATTTTATTTCATAGCTTTAAGGCATGGTTTACATACTAATGATCATGAAGTAGAGACACAAAAAACATAAATAAACATAGCATTAAAAACCGAAAACAGAAAGAAATAAAGAACAAGGAATGAATCCACCTTAGTGGCGTCTTCTTCTTGAAGGACCAATGATGTTCTTCAACTCTGCTATGTCCCTTCCTTGCCTTTGTTGCTCCTCCCTCATTGCTCTTTGATCTTCTCTTATTTCTTGGAGAGTGAGGGCGTGTTCATGATGTTCCACCCTTAGTTGTTCAACATTATGGCTCAAATCCTCTAAGGAGGTGTTGAGTTGCTCCCAATAGTTGTTAGGAGGAAAGTGCATTCCTTGAGGCATTTGTTGATGATGCACTTCCTCATGTTCTTCTTGGAGGCCGTGAGGAGCTTCCCTTGTTTGCTCCATCTTTCTCTTGGTAATGGGCTTGTCTTCTTCAATGGAGACATCTCCTTCTATGATAACTCCAGCTGAGTAACATAGATGGCACATAAGGTGGGGGAAGGCTAACCGTGCCATGTATGAAGGCTTGTCAGCTATTTTGTAGAGTTCATTGGAGATGACTTCATGAACCTCTACTTCTTCACCAATCATGATGCTATGAACCATGATGGCCCGATCCACAGTAACTTCAGATCGGTGAGAAAAGACTGCTCCAGCTAAATGAGCTAGAGGAGTTCAGACTCAATGCCTTTGAAAATGCAAAAATTTATAAGGAAAAGGCAAAGAAGTGGCATGACAAGAGATTGTCAACCAGAGTCTTTGAGCCAGGACAAAAAGTTCTGCTCTTCAACTCCAGGCTCAAATTGTTTCCAGGAAAACTCAAATCCCGGTGGAGGGGTCCGTATGTGATTACAGGAGTATCACCATATGGATATGTTGAGCTTCAGGATATTGATTCTGACAAGAAGTTCATTGTTAATGGACAGAGAATCAAGCACTATCTTGAAGGAAATTTTGAGCAGGAATGCTCAAAACTGAGACTTGAGTGATTCTCAGTGAAAGTCCAGCTAAAGACAGTAAAGAAGCGCTTGCAGGGAGGCAACCCAGTCATTAGAAGGTTGTATGAATTGTTCTTACAAAGGCAAGTATCAAAAATGAAGGAATTCACAGAGTTACAGAAAGATTCAGCTCAAAAAAGCAGAGAAAATGAGCTTACTGGCGAAAAAATGCCAGTAAGGGGCATTTTGGGCGTTAAACGCCAGAATGGGCACCATTCTGGGCGTTTAACGCCAGTAATGGTACCATTTTGGGCGTTAAACGCCAGAATGGGCACCATTCTGGGCGTTTAACGCCAGGTGTGCAGCATCCTGGGCGTTTTAGAAAAACGCCCAGTGAGGAAGAATTTCTGGCGTTTAACGCCAGCCAGGGTACCTGTCTGGGCGTTAAACGCCCAATTGGGGCAACAAATGGGCGTTAAACGCCAGAATGAGTGCCATTCTGGGCGTTTAACGCCAGCTTGGTGGGGGGACCACAATTTTGTTTTCAAATCAGATTTTTTCAAACTTTCCTTTTCTCACCCATACTTTTCTACAAAATCACACTTCAATCATTCATCATTCACTTTCAAATCTTCAAAAATCAAAACCTTTTTTTTCAAATTTATTTCAAATCAATTACAAACATTGTTTAAAAATTTCACCCTTTTCTCAATTTCTTCTCATATCTTCTCAAATCTCCTTTCAAATTCCTCTTTTTTTCCGAAAACTCCCCTCCCCACCTTATCAATACACGTTTGTTCCCCTCTTCCAACCACACCATTCGAATTTTCTCTTCCTCCCCCTCTCTTCTCTCTTCTCTTTTGCTTGAGGACAAGCAAACCTCTAAGTTTGGTGTGCTTTTCCGTGATCACTAAGCCAAAATTCATCAATATCATGGCTCCTAAGGGAAAACAAACCAATTTGAGAGGCAAGAAAGAGAATAATCCAAAGAATCTTTGGAATGAAGAGAAGTTCTTAACCAAAGAACTGAAGACCATTATCATAAAATAATGGGTCTGAGGTCAGTGATCCCGGAAGTTAAATTTGATCTGAAAGAAGATGAATATCCGGGGATCCAAGAGCAAATTCGAACAGAGGATGGGAAGTTCTAACCAATCCTGAGACAAAGGTTGGAAGGAACATGGTTCAGGAATTCTACTCAAATCTGTGGCTAACAGATAAGCAGAGAATGACTGGAACTGCTTACCATACCTACAGAACCATGGTCAGAGGGAAAGTTATATACTTCCATCTGGACAAAATAAGAGAAATCTTCAAGTTGCCTCAACTGCAAGATGATCCTGATTCCTTAATAGGAGGATGGTGAGAGTAGATAAGGGGTTGGATCAAGTTCTAGAGGACATATGCCTCCCTGGAACTAAGTGGATAACCAATTCTAAGGGTGTCCCAAACCAACTCAAGAGGGGAGACCTCAAACCAATTGCAAGAGGTTGGCTAGACTTCATTGGGCGTTCCATATTGCCCACTAGCAACCGTTCTGAGGTCACCATCAAGAGAGCAGTGATGATTCATTGCATTATGCTTGGAAAAGAAGTGGAGGTGCATCATGTGATTGCTTGTGAGATCTACACAATTGCAAATAAGAATTCCACTGAAGCCAAATTGGCTTATCCAAGCTTGATTTCCTTGCTCTGTAAAGAGGCTGGGTGAAGATGGGGGTAGATGAGTTCATACCCATTGAACACCCAATCACCAAGAAGTCAATGGAAGGACAAGTGCAAGACAACTCCATCAAGAGGAGGGCGCAGGAATTCCTCCCTGAATTCCCAAGAATTGACTACTGGTCCAACCTGGAAGCATCTATTAACAAGTTGCAAGAGACTATGGAGCAACTGAAGGAAGAACAGCAGAATCAAAACTGCATGCTCTGCAAATTGCTGAAGGAACAAGAGAAGCAGGGGCGTGAAATTCAAGAGATGAAACGCCAAAAGTTCTCCTCTCAAGCTGAGGGAGCATCCACTTCTCAAAATCAAGGTTGTTGAGTTCTAACTCTGTGAAAACCTCTATCATTAGGAGCCTATTTTTTTCGTTTTTCTTGTCTTATTTTCTATTTTTATTTTTATTTTTAGTCTCATCTTATATCTATATTTAAGTCTTGTTCTTAGTTCATAATTAATAAAATTTAAGTTTATGCCTTAAAGTTATGAATGTCCTATGAATCCATCACCTCTCTTAAAAGAAAAATGCTTTAATCACAAAAGAACAAGAAGTACAGGGTTTCGAAATTTATCTCTGAAACTAGTTGAATTAGTTTGATGTGGTGACAATGCTTTTTGTTTTCTGAATGAATGCTTGAACAGTGCATATGTCTTTTGAATTTGTTGTTTTAAGAATGTTAAAATTGTTGGCTCTTGAAAGAATGAGGAGAAAAGAGAACTGTTATTGAGGATCTGAAAAATCATCAAATTGATTCTTGAAGCAAGAAAAAGCAGTGAATACAAAGAAAAAAAAATATATTCGAAAAAAAAAAAGAGAAAAGAAAAGAAAAAGAAAGAAAAAGAAAGGAATAAAGTTGTGATCCAAGGCAAAAGAGTGTGCTTAAGAACCCTGGACACCTCTAATTGGGGACTTTAGCAAAGCTGAGTCACAATCTAAAAAGGTTCACCCAATTATGTGTCTGTGGCATGTATGTATCCGGTGGTAATACTGGAAGACAGAGTGCTTTGGGCCACAGCCAAGACTCATACACTAGCTATGTTCAAGAATCAATATACTTAACTAGGAGAATCAATAACACTATCTGAGTTCTGAGTTCTTATAGATGCCAATCATTCTGAACTTCAAAGGATAGAGTGAGATGCCAAAACTGTTCGGAGGCAAAAAGCTACTAGTCCCGCTCATCTAATTGGAGCTGTGTTTCTTTGATATTTTGGAGTCTATAGTATATTCTCTTCTTTTTATCCTATTTTGATTTTCAGTTGCTTGGGGACAAGCAACAATTTAAGTTTGGTGTTGTGATGAGCGGATAATTTGTATGCTTTTTGGCATTGTTTTTAGTATGTTTTTGGTATCTTTTAGTTAGTTTTTAGTATATTTTTATTAGTTTTTAATTAAAATTCACTTTTCTGGACTTTACTATGAGTTTGTGTGTTTTTCTGTGATTTCAGGTATTTTCTGACTGAAATTGAGGGTTCTGAGCAAAAATCTGATCCAGAGACTGAAAAGGACTGCAGATGCTGTTGGATTCTGACCTCCCTGCACTCGAAGTGGATTTTCTGGAGCTACAGAAGCCCAATTGGCGCGCTCTCAACGGCATTGGAAAGTAGACATCCTGGGCTTTCCAGCAATATATAATAGTCCATACTTTGCCCAAGATTTGATGGCCCAAACTGGCGCTCAAAGTCACCTAGAGAAATTCCAGCGTTAAACGCCGGAACTGGCATAAAATTTGGAGTTAAACGCCCAAACTGGCATGAAAGCTGGCGTTTAACTCCAGAAAAGGTCTCTACACGAAATTCCTTCATTGCTCAGCCCAAGCACACACCAAGTGGGCCAGGAAGTGGATTTTTCTGTCATTTACTCAATTCTGTAAACCTTAGGACACTAGTTTACTACTTATAGGATCTTTTGACATTGTATCTGTACCTTATGACCTCATAACACTTTTTACACGTTCTTGTATACTTCCACAGCATGAGTCTCTAAACCCCATGGTTGGGGGTGAGGAGCTCTGCTGTGTCTTGATGGATTAATGCAATTACTACTGTTCTTATTCAATCATGCTTGCTTCGATTCCAAGATAACACTTGTTCCTAATCCGGATGAATGTGATGATCCGTGACAATCATCATCATTCTCAACCATGAACATGTGCCTGACAACCACCTCTGTTCTATCTTAGATTGAGTAGTTATCTCTTGGGTTCTTTAATCGGAATCTTCGTGGTATAGGCAGGACCTGATGGCAGCATTCAAGAGAATCCGGAAGGTCTAAACCTTGTCTGTGGTATTCTGAGTAGGATTCAATGATTGAATGACTGTGACGTGCTTCAAACCTGTAACCTACTGGGCGTTAGTGACAGACGCAAAAGAGGGATTCTATTCCGGTAGGGGAGGGAACCAAACCGGTGATTGGCAGTACTGTGACAGAGTGCGTGCATTAGCTTTCACTGCGAGGATGGGAGGTAGCCATTGACAACGGTGAAACCCTACACGAGCTTGCCATGGAAGGAGACTTGCGTGTTTGATGAAGAAGACAGTAGGAAAGCAGAGATTCAGAAGGTGGAGCATCTCCAAAACCCCAACCTATTCTCCATCACTGCAAAACAAGTAATCATTTCATGTTCTTTTGCTTTTCACAATCAATCCTGATAATTTCTGATCTCCTGACTAAGATTTACAAGATAACCATAGCTTGCTTCAAGCCGACAATCTCCGTGGGATCGACCCTTGCTCACGCAAGGTATTACTTGGACGACTCAGTGCACTTGCTGGTTAGTTGTGCGGGATTGCAAAAGTGTTATTGCAATTTCGTGCACCACTAATCTTGGTATAATACAACTGATGAGCAGATAATTTGTACGCTTTTTGGCATTGTTTTTAGTACGTTTTTAGTATGTTTTAGTTAGTTTTTAGTATATTTTTATTATTTTTTAGTTAAAATTCACTTTTCTGGACTTTACTATGAGTTTGTGTGTTTTTCTGTGATTTCAGGTATTTTCTGGCTGAAATTGAGGGACCTGAGCAAAATCTGATTCAGAGACTGAAAAGGACTGCAGATGCTGTTGGATTCTGACCTCCCTACACTCGAAGTGGATTTTCTGGAGCTACAAAAGCCCAATTGGCGCGCTCTCAACGGCGTTGAAAAGTAGACATCCTGGGCTTTCCAGCAATGTATAATAGTTCATACTTTGCCCAAGATTTGATGGCCCAAACCGGCATTCTAAATCAGCTCAAGAATGCCCGGCGTTAAACGCCGGAACTGGCACAAGAATGGGAGTTAAACGCCCAAACTGGCACAAAAGCTGGCGTTTAACTCCAAGAGAAGTCTCTACACGAAAATGCTTCAATGCTCAGCCCAAGTACACACCAAGTGGGCCCGGAAGTGGATTTTTATGTCATTTACTCATCTTTGTAAACCCTAGGCTACTAGTTCTTTATAAATAAGACCTTTTGCTATTGCATTTTCATCTTGGTTCTTCTGGTTCCCTCTTTGGGGCCGAAGCCAATGATCACTTTTGTTCTTATGTATTTTCAACGGTGGAGTTTCTACACACCATAGATTAAGGTGTGGAGCTCTGCTGTACCTCGAGTATTAATGCAATTACTATTGTTCTTCTATTCAATTCAGCTTGTTCTTATTCCAAGATATTCATTCGCACTCAAGAACCTGGTGAATGTGATGATTATGTGACGCTCATCATCATTCTCACTTATGAACGCGTGCCTGACAACCACTCCCGTTCTACAAGCAAGCAAGGCTTGAATGTTTATCTCTTGGATTCTTTAATCGGAATCTTCGTGGTATAAGCTAGAATTGATGGCGGCATTCAAGAGAATCCGGAAGGTCTAAACCTTGTCTGTGGTATTCTAAGTAGGATTTAATGATTGAATGACTGTGACGAGCTTCAAACTCCTGAAGGCTGGGCGTTAGTGACAAACGCAAAAGAATCAATGGATTCTACTCCAACCTGATTGAGAACCGACAGATGATTAGCCGTGCCGTGACAGGGTGCGTTGAACATTTTCACTGAGAGGACGAAACTGTAGCCACTAACAACGGTGATGCCCAACATACAGCTTGCCATGGAAAGGAGTAAGAAGGATTGGATGAAGACAGTAGGAAAGCAGAAAGACGGAAGGGATAAAGCATCTCCATATGCTTATCTGAAGTTCTCACCAATGAATTACATAAGTATCTCTATCTTTACTTTATGCTTTATTCATATATCATTCATAACCATTTGAATCTGCCTGACTGAGATTTACAAGGTGACCATAGCTTGCTTCATACCAACAATCTCCGTGGGATCGACCCTTACTCGCGTAAGGTTTATTACTTGGACGACCCAGTGCACTTGCTGGTTAGTTGTACAAAGTTGTGTTTATACCATGGTATTGAGCACCAAGTTTTTGGTTTCATTACCGGGGATTATTTGAGTCGTGAAAAGTAGTGATCACAATTTCGTGCACCAAGTTTTTGGCGTCGTTGCCGGGGATTGTTGAGTTTGGACAACTGACGGTTCATCTTGTTGCTTAGATTAGGTATTTATCTTCAGAGTTCTTAAGAATGAATTCTAGTGTTTCAAGGTAATGTTCTTATCATCACCAAAGCTGATTGATCCTCATCAATTTAGCTCTTGAATGCAATGTCCTGCTGAAGCTTGGCTAGCCATGTCTAATTCCTTTAGACTGAAGCTTTAGACTAACATTGCATGATTCCTGGAATTCTCATTAAGAATTTTGATATCTTTATTTTCTTTTCCACTTAATTTTCGAAAAATCCAAAAAAATTTACAAAATCATAAAAACCAAAAATATTTTATGTTTCTTGTTTGAGTCTAATGTCTCATTTTAAGTTTGGTGTCAATTGCATGTTTCTG